>NW_028318103.1:0-300000 GCF_062004578.1 Staurois parvus
AGAGGGGGTAGCTAAGTGAGGGGGAAGGGGGTTGGAGGGAGTTTGAGCAGCGACGAAGTCCCTGCGGGTAATGTCGAGGGGGAGGGGGGATGATGGGGTAGCTGTGTGAGAGGGGACGGGTTGAGAGGGCGTGTGAGTTGCGGCAATGTCCTTGCGAATTGTGTCAATCTTGTTTTTGAAGTGATTGGCAATATCAAGGGCGGTGAGTGAGGTGCTGGGTGGAGGTGGGGGTGGAGAGAGTAGAGAGTTGAAGGTGGAGAAGAGTCGGCGAGGATTGGAGGAGAGGGCCTTGATGAGGGTCAGGAAGTAGGCTTGTTTGGCTGCGTGGAGGGAGGAGGTGTAGGTGCGGAAGGCAGATTTGTAGCAGGTGAAAGCTTGTTGGGATTTTGTTTTGCGCCATAGTCGCTCCAGGGCACGACTGCGTCGTTTGAGGGTTTTGGTGTGATCAGTCTGCCAGGGCTGGAGCGGTCGGAGTCTGATGTTGCGTGTGGTTAAAGGCGCTAGTGAGTCAAGGGCTGCTGACAGCGCGTTGTTGTAGGCAATCATAGCCAAGTCGGGGCAGGACAGGGGGAGAATGCGGTCGTGGAGTTGATCAGCTGCAGAGTGGAGGGGGGCAGGGTTAAGGTTGCGGAGGTTACGGCTGGTAGTAGTGTGACATTTGGAGGGGTAGGCGCCACCCCTCAACACTAGAGCCATATGTGACAACTGCCACCCCCACCATCAGGGCTGTATGGGATATCTGCCACCCCTCAGCACTAAAGCCATATGTGACAACTGCCACCCCCCATTAGAGCTGTATGGGATATCTGCTACCCCGCCACCACTAGAGCCATATGTGACAACTGCCACCCCCCACCATCAGGGCTGTATGGGATATCTACAACCTCAACAACCAGAGCCATTTGCAATATCTACCATTCCATCACCAACCGAGATATGTGATATCTACCCCCTACCACCAGAGCCATATGTGATATCTACTAAACCCGCTCCAACTGTGCATATGTGATATTCACTACCCCGTCCAACTGTTTAGTATGTGATATCTACCATTCCCCCTTACAGTTGTGCCATATGTAACATCTACATCCTCCTAACCTTCAACTGTGTGGTTATGAGATATTTACCATTCCCCCCCACCACCACCAACAGAGCTCTATGTGATATCTACCACCACCATCACAGGACCCGTATGTGGTAACTTCCACCATTCCTGGAGCTGAATGTGATATCTACTACCCTACCTCCCCAGCTGTGCCGTATATGATATCTACCATCCCCACAACAAGGTTGCTTGTGATATTTATCCCCCCACCTAAGCCCCTCCCCAGGAAATACTCACAAGTCCAATGGGTAAAAGAACAGCACCAGATACTTCCCCTTGAAGTCATCCAGACCTAAATCCTTGAACTCTCCATTGACAACAGCTGTCCCTTTGAACTGTGGAGCAAGCTGTGTTACGGAGGGGAAGAGCCGTGAGGAACCTGTAGAACAGAATATACAGTCACCATATACTGAAGGGGGAGAAGCTGCATTCTGCATATCATTTATATGAAATGAAAAGTTTAGCTGCTTAAAAGAATAATTAAACCAAAAGCCAAAAATATAGAATATTGCAGCTTACCAGTTCTTAGATGCACTGGCTGCATTAGTTTTCTTTTTTTCATTGTTTTTTTCCCACTTAATTTTCACCTGGTGATCCTGCCACACTTTATCTAGGCCCCTGGTGCCCAACCTGCAGCCCAGGGGCTGCATGATGTCGTTTGGCGCCTTTTGTGGGGCCCTCAGGCCCCACAAGACAATAATAAAAATTTCCCTATTGCCCTGTAATAGCAGTGATCTCTAGCAGTCTCGTGTAAAGTGTCTGCAGTCTGTGATTCTCTTGCAGCATGTTCCCAGTTTGCAACAGCTTCTTCATCACGTTCACAGTCACTCAACAGTATCCCACAGCATACCCACAGTCTCTGGCCATCTCTTGTACGACGCCCGCAGTCTCTGGCCATCTCCTGTATGACGCCCGCAGTCTCTGGCCATCTCCTGTATGACGCCCGCAGTCTCTGGCCATCTCCTGTATGACGCCCGCAGTCTCTGGCCATCTCCTGTATGACGCCCGCAGTCTCTGGCCATCTCTTGTACGACGCCCGCAGTCTCTGGCCATCTCCTGTATGACGCCCGCAGTCTCTGGCCATCTCTTGTACGACGCCCGCAGTCTCTGGCCATCTCCTGTAAGACGCCCGCAGTCTCTGGCCATCTCTTGTACAATGCCCGCAGTCTCAGGCCATCTCCTGTATGACGCCCGCAGTCTCAGGCCATCTCCTGTATGACGCATGCAGTCTCAGGCCATCTCCTGTACGACGCCCGCAGTCTCTGGCTATCTCCTGTACGACGCCCGCAGTCTCTGGCCATCTCCTGTACGACGCCCGCAGTCTCTGGCCATCTCCTGTACGACGCCCGCAGTCTCTGGCCATCTCCTGTACGACGCCCGCAGTCTCTGGCCATCTCCTGTACGACGCCCGCATTCTCTGGACATCTCTTGTGCGACGCCCGCAGTCTCTGGACATCTCTTGTACGACGCCCGCAGTCTCTGGACATCTCTTGTATCATGTCAGAAATCTCTGGACATCTCTTGTATCATGTCTGCAATCTCTGGCCATCTCTTGTATCATGTTTGCAGTATCTGATGATCGCCTGTATTAGGCACGTAGTTTTTTACTATATCCTGTTGCATGTCTGCTGCCTCTAGAACTGAATATTCATTGGATTTTATGTGCAACCTTTAGGTAATGTTGGATCCCTACAGTAGACCCCACACATCAAGAACATTGACCACCATTGGTCTGGGGGTATACTCTAGGGATCCACTTTATCTGAGAATAAGCTCAGTGAACTTTTTACTGTTGACCACTTTTCACACTACACAGAGTACGTATTACGGGAAAGGATAAGAAGATGAAAATAAATGAAAAAAGAAAACTAATGTGACCACAACATGAAGCATAGGATACACATCTGATACAAAAAAGGGGATACACATCTGTCAGTGACTGGACCACTTCTCTGTTGGTTTTGCTGGATTGAATAGTGTACTAATGATCACTTTGAGATTTCCTCATTCCTGTATTGACTTCAGGCATTTGAGTCTGTGCTTTAGGATTGGATGTGCTGCCATCTAAAGGACTGCCAAAGTATTACATTTTTAATATGGGATACCCCCTCCTTAGGCCCTCAGAGGGTGCAGGTACATCAGATGTACCTATATGGCAAATAACAGCCAAAGGAGCCGTTCAGAAAATATATTGAAGGTCAGACACTCCAATGAATAAAACAAGGTCTGGCCATTTGAAGTCTCCAACCGTTTCATCAGCAGCCATCATGGTTGGTGCAACAAGGTGTTCTACCCCTCACAACTGCCTGTAATAATTCTTATACACTTACAATATCTCCTGAAGACGCGAACATCATACTCTCTGAAATATGTTGAAAGAGTAAAGTTCCACCTTCCTTTCACTTGGCCAGTTATTAGCTTTAGATTTAAAGTAATTGTAAAACTTTATTTTTTTTCTTAAAAAAGAGGATTATACTTACTGCTCTGTGCACTGGTATTGCACACAGCGGCTCCTTATCACCTCTTCTGGGGTCCCCCACCAGCGCTGTCTGCTCCTCTTTTTCTGTGTGTGCCCCTATAGCAAGCCGCTTGCTATAGGGGCACACATGGGCACGCTCCTGAGCTGAGCTGTGTGCATCCATAGACATAGCATGGCTTGGCCCTGCCTTCCGCTCCCTCCAGGCAGGATTTGACTGAAAGCAGCAGGAGCCAATGGCTCCTGCTGCTCTCAGAAAAAGAGGGGAGAGAAGAACTGAAGCCAGGCACAGTGCTGGATCAATACAGGACTCTGTTTAATGATAGGGGAGGGAAGAAACTGGTATGGGAAGGTTTTTCACCTTATTGCAGAGAATGCATTAGAGTAAAAACCTTTATAGTTTAGAACCACTTTAGGTAGAAGTGGCTGAGAAAATATTTGGTGGTCTGGGGAGGGAGGGAGGGAGGGTGGGTGATTGTGTGCCTGGGAGCGAGGGAGGGTGGGTGGGTTTGTGTCTGGGAGCTCTCAGATGTGAGCAAAGTGTTAAATATGAAGAAACGTCTGAAAACTAGACATTTTTTATATGATCTTGGTGTATATTATATATGGTAATTATTGGCAACAATGTTTTAAAGGATGTTGTATAAATAAAATTACTGCTTTTATAAATCTATGTAGTCATCATGGTAGCCCCCCATATATTCTTCATGTGTAATGGTCATCTTATGACACTTCACACATCTGTATGTTGTGGGGGGGGGGGGGTCTCTGTAATGTGGACTTTGTGACTACACAATCTGATACATAGCCTCCCCCAACACATCTCCATCATCTGTATTTCTAGTCGTCATAAACTGTATCTAAGCCAATCAACCAAGGTGAAAACTCCAAGGGGGCAGGGCACATGAGGGTCTCCTCCCAGCAGTTACAACCAAGCCAAACAACCCAGCTAATAATTCCTTGGGAGAGGGCACAGGAAGGTCTCCCCCCCTCCCCCCAGCAGCTACAACTGAGCCAATCAACCTAGCTAATAATCCCTTAGAACCAGGACTCAGGAAGGTCTCCTCCCAGCAGCTACAACTGAGCCAATTAGCCCAGGTATTCATCCCTTTGGGGCAGGACTCAGGAAGGTCTCTTCCCAGCAGCTAAAATGAGCCAATCAACCCAGGTAATAACTCCTTGGGGGTGGGATTAGAGGGTAGAGCACAGGGAGGTCTCCTCTTAGCGGCTACAACTGAGGCCCCAGCCCTCCATACAGAAGTGTAAAGGGGTAGCAGACATCAGAATACTCCGTGTATAGAGGTACACAGACCAATAAGAACAGGACTCACTGGTGCTGAAATGAAACTTTGGATTAGCACAGAGGACAGCGCGGCCTGTACTTGCTCCAGGGATGACAGAACGTGAAATGGAGGCGGCTGCAGCGCCGATTACCTGCAAACAGAGAAACAGAGGTGATCTTCTTTCAGATCTCTATATCCCCTCCCCCAAACCAAACTCCAGCAAATCTATGTGTTTCCCTGCCAGCCCAACAGATCTCTAAATTCCCCCTCCCCCAATACTCCAGCACATTTCTATGTCTTTCCTGATACCATAACAGATCTCTATGTCTTCCCGACACTCCAGCAAATCTCTGTATGCCCTCTGACAGCCAATCATAGTGCAGGGATTATATGGCAGAGATCTGTTATAGGATGACTGGACCACCACAGATATCCCAAAAGTTACACAGCGGGAGACTTGTGCAACAGGTGGGTGCAGTGGTATATTCCCAGGCAATTCCCCCCTGTATAGTGCGTGTAATGGTATATTCCCAGGCAATTCCCCTCTGTATAGTGCGTGTAATGGTATATTCCCAGGTAACTTGTCCCCTGTAGAGTATGTGCAGTGGTAGATTCCAAAGTAATTACCCCCTGTAGTGTACATTGGTATATTCCCAGGCAATTCCCCACTGTATAGTGCGTGTAATGGTATATTCCCAGGTAATCCACCCTCCCCCATATACTAAGCGTAATGGTATATTCCCAGGCAATTTCCCCCCGTATAGTGTGTGTGATTGTATATTCCCAGGTAATCCCCCCTTCCCCTATATAATAAGTGTAATGGTATATTCCAAGGCAATTCCCCTTCCCCCGTATAGTGTGTGCAGTGGTATATTCCCAGACAATCCCCCCCCCTCGTATAATTATATATTAAGACAATTCCCCACTGTATAGTGCGTGTAATGGTATATTCCCAGGTAACTCGTCCCCTGTAGTGTATGTGCAGTGGTAGATTCCAAAGTAATTACCCCCTGTAGTGTACATTGGTATATTCCCAGGCAATTTCCCCCCTCCCCATATAGTGTGTGTAATTATTATTATTATTATTATTATACAGGATTTATATAGCGCCAACAGTTTGCTCAGCGCTTTACAATATAACGGGAGACAATACAGCAACAATACAGTTCAATACAAGAGGGATTTGAGGGCCCTGCTCCTTGGAGCTTACAATCTAGGAGGGAGGGGCTAGTGGTACAAAAGGTAGTAATTGTGGGGGATTGACTGGTTGGAAGAGTAGAAGATTCCAGTATTAGGTATTAGCTGAGGGCAGGATAGGCTTTCCTGAAGAGATTTTCAGAGATCGCCTACAAGTGAGCAGAGAAGCCGATAGTCTGATAAATTGGGGTAGAGAGTTCCATAGGATGGGGGAAGCTCTGGAGAAGTCCTGGAGACGAGCATGGGAGGAGGAGACAAGGGAGCTAGAGAGCAGGAGGTCTTGCGAAGAGCACGGTTTGGGTGATATTTGGAGACAAGATCGGTGATGTAATTTGGGGCAGAGTTATAAATGGCTTTATACGTTATTGTTAATGTTTTGAATTTTATCCGTTGGGCAATGGGAAGCCAGTGGAGGGATTGGCAGAGAGGGGTGACTGATACAGAACAGTTAGTAAGGTGGATGAGTCTGGCAGCAGCATTCATGATAGACTGAAGAGGGGATAGCCTGCGATGAGGTCGGCCAATGAGGAGGGAGTTACAATAGTCAAGGCGAGAGATAACAAGGGAGTGAATACGTTGCTTAGTGGTTTCCGAGGTTAGGAACGGACGTATCTTGGAGATGTTGTGGAGGTGAAGTCTACATGATTTGGACAGCGATTGGATTTGGGACTGAAAGGACAGATGGGAGTCTAGGGTTACACCTAGTACCCTGGCATGAGGGGAGGGACTGATGATTGTGTTATTGATCTTGATGGAGAAGTCAGGGGAGGGGGCACGGGCTGGGGGGAATACTAAGAACTCAGTTTTGGAAAGATTGAGTTTGAGGAAGTGGAGTGACATCCATGCCAATATGTCACTTAGTAGGTTAGTCATGCGAGAGGAGACTGAAGGGGTGAGGTGAGGGGTAGAAAGATAGATTTGTGTTTCATCAGCTTAGAGATAATACTTAAAGCCATGGGAGTTTATCAAGTGACCAAGGGAGGAGGTGTAGATGGAGAAGAGAAGAGGTCCAAGGACAGAACCTTGAGGGACCCCTACAGAAAGAGGGAGTGAAGTGAATAGGTAACGCTGAAGGAGCGCTGCGATAGGTAGGAGGAGAACCAGGAGAGAGCAGAGTCACTGAGGCCAAGAGAGTGGAGTTTTTTGAGGAGGAGGGGATGGTCAACCGTATCAAAAGCCGCAGAGAGGTCAAGTAGTAAGAGTACGGAGTAGTGCCCATTGGTTTTAGCTGTTAGTAGATCATTAGTGAGTTTTAGTAGGGCAGCTTCAGTGGAGTGTAGTGAGCGAAAGCCAGACTGTAAAGGGTCAAGAAGGTTGTTGTCGGTGAGGTGGGAGCTCAAGCGATTGTAGACTAAGCGTTCTAGGAGTTTAGAGGTGAACAGGAGTAGGGAGATGGGTCTTATGTTGTTCAGGTTGGTGGGGTCCAGGGAGGGTTTTTTAAGTATGGGAGTGATGTGTGCATGCTTTAGAGGGGAGGGGAAGGCACCGTTAGAGAGGGAGAGATTGAAGATGTGCGTGAGGGAGCATAGGATGGAAGAAGAGAGTGACCATAGTAGTTGTGAGGGGACAGGATCCAGGGGGCAGGTAGTGAGATGGGCTTCTGAGAAAACCTTAGTGACCTCTTCGGTAGTAGCAAGGTCAAAAGAGGAAAGTGTTGAGGGAGGTTTAGTATAAGGTATGCTAAGAGGGATGGATGTCTGTGCAGTGGCGATGCCCCTACGAACTGCGTCAGTCTTGTTTTTTAAATGATTTGCAATCTCGTGAGCATTGAGTGAGGTACTGGGTGGAGGTGGAGAAAGTAGAGAGTTAAAAGTAGAGAAGAGACGATGAGGACTGGATGACAAGGTATTATTATACAGTATTTATACAGTGCTAAAAGGTTTGCTCAGCGCTTTACATTATAGTGGGGGACAGAACATGAGACAATACAGTAACAAAACACGAGGGGGTCAAGGGCCCTGCTCTTTCGAGCTTACAATCTAGGAGGGAGGGGATAATGGTACAGGAGGAAGTGGCTGTGGGGGATGGAGTGGTAGGAGGAGTGGAGGAGATCGGCTGTTAGGTGAGGGCGGGGTAGGCTTCCCTGAAGAGATGGGCTTTCAGGGTGTGCCTAAAGGTGAGGAGGGTAGGTGGATGGATCTTATGGATTGGGGTAGTAAGTTCCAGAGGGTGGGGGAAGTCATGGAGAAGTCCTGCAATCGGGCGTGGGAGGTGGAGACCAGGGAGCTAGAAAGTAGGAGGTCTTGGGAGGAGCGAAGATTACGGGTTGGGTGATATTTGGGTATCAGGTCGGTGAGGTAGTTTGGGGCAGCGTTATGAATGGCTTTGTATGTCTGTGTTAGTAGTTTGAATTTTATGCGTTGGGCAATCGGGAGCCAGAGGAGGGAATGACAGAGGGGGGTGGCAGAAGCAGAGCGGTTGGTAAGGTGGATGAGTCTGGCCGCTGAGTTCAGGATAGACTGAAGCGGGGATGTGATGAGGCAGGCTGGTGAGAAGGGAGATGCAGTAGTCCAGACCTGAGATAATAATGGAGTGAACGAGTTGTTTAGTAGTGTCAGGGGTTAGGAACGGTTGTATTTTGGAGATATTGCGGAGGTGGAGCCTGCATGAGTTTGCCAACGATTGGACATGGGGTTGGAAGGACAGGTTTAAGTCTAGAGTGACACCTAGGACTTTGGCTTGCGGGGTGGGACTGATGGTGGCATTGTTGGTCGTGATATAGAGGGGGGGCGCGGGCTGGGGGGAAAATCAGGAGCTCGGTTTTGGAAAGGTTCAATTTGAGGAAATGGAGAGACATCCAGTCCGATATGTCATTTAGGAGGTGGGCGATGCGGGCGAAGACTGAAGGGGTGAGGCAAGGGGTGGAGAGGTAAATTTGCATGTCATCGGCGTAGAGGTGATAGTTGAAGCCGTGGGAATGTGTCACTTTGCCGAGGGAGGAGGTGGAGATGGAGAAGAGAAGGGGCCCAAGGACAGAGCCTTGGGGGACCCCAACAGAGAGGGGGAGTGAGGGGGGAGGTGGTAGCGTTATAGGTAACGCTGAAGGAGCGTTGGGATTGATAGGAGGAGAGCCAGGAGAGAGCAGAGTCTCTGAGGTCAAGGGAGTGCAGTTTATTAAGGAGGAGGGGGTGGTCAACTGTGTCGAAGGCCGCGGAGAGGTCGAGGAGTAGGAGCACTGAGTAGTGGCCATTAGCTTTGGCGGTTAGCAGGTCATTAGTGATTTTGAGTAAGGCGGTTTCGGTGGAGTGTAGGGGACGGAAGCCAGACTGTAGTGGATCATGGAGGTTGTTATCAGTGAGGTGGGCGCTTAGGCGATTTTAGACTAAGCGCTCAAGGAGCTTGGAAGTAAATGGCAGCAGGGAGATGGGTCTAAGGTTGTTCAGGTCAGTGGGGTCCAGGGGGGGTTTTTTGAGTATGGGGGTGATGTGCGCGTGCTTTAGGGGGGAGGGGAATGTGCCAGTAGAGAGGTAGAGATTGAAGATGTGGGTGAAGGAGTGTAGGATGGAGGAGTAGGGAAACTGGAGGAGTTGTGTGGGGACACCCCCCCATAGTGAGTGTAATGGTATATTCCCAAGTAATCCCCTCTTCCTCATATAGTAAGTGTAATAGTACATTCCCATGTAATTACCCCTGTATAGTGTCTGCAGTGGTATAGTCCCAAGTAACCCCCCCCCCCCCATAAAGTGTGTGTAGTGGTATATTCTCAGGTAATCCCCCCTCCATACAGTATGTGTGTAATGGTACATTCTCAGGTAATCCCCCTGTATAGCATGTGTAATAGTACAATCTTAGGTCATTAAACCCCCCCCTCCCCCCCTTTATAGTGTAGAGGCAGCCTTCTCAGGTAATCCCCCATAGTGTGTGTAGTGGTATATCCCCGTAGTATACAGTGGTACGTTTCTGGTATCCTCCCTGTGCTGTACAGTGGTAGCTTCCTGCCCATACCATGATGCACATGCTGCTCGGACACTCCCCGCACTCACCCTTCTAGTCAGTAACCTTCCCCACGAGGCCGCCATGTTTCCTGGTCAGAATATGAATGCTACCTACTGAGAGCCAGAGGGGGCGGAGCCAAGGAAACCGGTATATCCTATTGGCTGCGCATTCCTCATCATTGGGTTACCAGTTTTGTGGGCGGGATAAGAGGGATATTACTGGATGGTTGGAAGTAGTGGGCGGGGACTGGGAGTAAGACAATTTTCCGAGTGCCCCGTGAGTGAGACAAACGGAGGGGCGGACTGTGATGTGGGGGGATGGACAGCGATGTCCGAGGGAGGGGCGGACTGTGATGTGGGGGGAGGGATGGGCCGCGATGTTCGAGGAAGGGGCGGACTGTGATGTAGGGGGGAGGGACGGACCGCGATGTAGGGGGGAGGGACGGACCGCGATGGCGGGGGGAGGGGCGGACTGTGATGTAGGGGGGAGGGACGGACCGCGATGGCGGGGGGAGGGGCGGACCGCGATGGCGGGGGGACTGTGATATCGGGGGGAGGGGCGGACTGTGACGTCCAGCTGTCAGTCTCCGTACATCCAGTGGAGGTGTTTGCTCCATGTCACTTGGCTTCCCAGGCATTGTTTTTGCACACATTAGGCTCCCACCTATGCGGTTTGCGTTTGATCCGTTTCTGCGTTGCATTTTTTATGCGTTTTGAGGGGTTTTGTGTTTTACAACTTGTTGCTGGGCAGAATAAATAGCAAAATGCATCAACACCGTGTCCAAGACGCACTACATGCTTCTCTGCAGCGTCTCCATTGAAGTCAGTTTTGTGTTAAAAAAAGTCCCTGACCCTTCCCAAAAAAACGCACCAGGTGAAAACGCGGAGATGTGAATGTGTCCCACAGGAGATCATGTTAAATGGACTGCTGTGCGTTTCTGCAAAATGCTTAGGTGTGAACCTAGACTTACAGAAACGCAGTCCAGATGCGTTCCGGATGTGTTTTTGCATGTGCATTTTTTTATACATACTTTTTTAGCATGTTGTGCATTTTTTATGCGTTTTTTATGCATTCCAGCTAGTTTTTCCCCTTTTTCTTCAGTTTAAATAGGGACATGTGCATTCCAGCGCGTTTCAATGCATTTTATATGTATTTTCCAGTACAGTTCAGTGCAGAATGCTTGTTCTACTTTTGTTTTTGCAACCAGAACACACTGGAACTACAAGCACTGATGTGAACTATGACATTGACAACCATATCACCTACTTTCTGTGCATTTTGGATGCAGAAAAAAAGCAACTGAAACGCATGTAATGTGAACTGGCCCTAAGGCTAGGTTCACACCTATGCAGTTTGCGTTTGATGCATTTTTTATGTCTTTGTTTTTTTTTCAACTTGTTGCTAGGCAGAATAAAAGGCAAAACGCATAAAAAACGCACTACATGCTTTTCTGCAGCGTCTCCAAGTCTATAGAACCAAAAATGCAACGTTTTTAATTTTAAAAAGCCCCTGACCCTTTCCAAAAAATGCACCGGGTGAAAATGCAGAGATGTGAACCTGTCCCATAGGAAATCGTGTTAAATGGACTGCTGTGCGTTTCTGCAAAACGCATAAGTTTGAACCTAGACTTTTTTCTGCATCCAAAATGCACAGAAAGTAGGTTATATGGTTGTTAATGTCATAGTTCACATCAATGCTTGCAGTTCCAGTTGCAGAAAAAGAAAGTAGAACAGGCTGCATTTTTCCTGCACAGAACTGCATTGGAACACAGTAAAATGCATCAAAAACGCACCGGAACGCACACGTCCCTATTTAAACTGAAGAAAAAGAGGGAAAAATGAATCAAAAGCATCAAAAATGCACCAGAACATGTCAAAATGAACACATCTGGATTGCATTTCTATAGTGTGAACCGGCCCTAAAAATATGAAATCTTTGCTAGAAAATGCTGCAAACCCCCCAAACTGTATATTTTCTGAAAGCAGAGCCCCCAGAGAATACAATGGCAGTATTTGCAATTTTTATGTCACCTCTGCTTCTCCCCTCCCATCTGCAGCTCACCTCTGCTCCTCCCCTCCGCAGCTCAGCTCTGCTTCTCCCCTCCCATCCGCAGCTCATCTCTGCTGCTCCCCTCCCATCCGCAGCTCACCTCTGCTCCTCCCCTCCCATCCGCAGCTCACCTCTGCTCCTCCCCTCCCATCGACAGCTCACCTCTGCTCCTCCCCTCCCATCCGCAGCTCACCTCTGCTCCTCCCCTCCCATCCGCAGCTCACCTCTGCTTCTCCCCTCCCATCCACAGCTCACCTCTGCTCCTCCCCTCCCATCCGCAGCTCACCTCTGCTCCTCCTCTCCCATCCGCAGCTCACCTCTGCTCCTCCCCTCCCATCCGCAACTCACCTCTGCTTCTCCCATCCACAGCTCACCTCTGCTTCTCCCATCCACAGCTCACCTCTGCTCCTCCCCTCCCATCCACAGCTCACCTCTACTTCTCCCATCCACAGCTCACCTCTGCTCCTCCCCTCCCATCCGCAGCTCACCTCTGCTCCTCCACTCCCATCAACAGCTCACCTCTGCTTCTCCCCTCCCATCCACAGCTCACCTCTGCTCCTCCCCTCCCATCCGCAGCTCACCTCTGCTCCTCCCCTCCCATCCACAGCTCACCTCTGCTTCTCCCATCCGCAGCTCACCTCTGCTCCTTCCCTCCCATCCACAGCTCACCTCTGCTTCTCCCATCTGCAGCTCACCTCTGCTTCTCCCATCCACACTCAAAAAAATGGCAGTTGACTAGTGCAAAACCGCCTGGGAAGTGGTTAATCAAATCCTATGCGGAATAATATATTACTACAAATGTAAATGCGATATTGTATTTATTCGATCACTTAGATCATGGAAAAGGTTGACGTTGACAGAGTGAACATGTTGCAATCACATTAAAATCAAAGAATTAAAATAAAGAACTGTTCGACGTCTTCAAAAACGGCTGTATAGGCAAAAATGACCAATATGAGGCAATGGAGTTTCCTTTCTGTATTCATCTGCAGTGAAGTTCCATATATAGTAGGAATCGTTTCCTTCTTTAAATTTTCCTTCATGAACACCACAGTAAAAATGAATGAACTCCTAGGAATTGAATAATGGATAATGATGAATACAAAGGAGATAGGATAATAATCTTGACATCAGCCTAATAGGATTCACATATTCAGATTAATTGAGTATACAGTATATCTCTCTTTACCTTCTCAATGACTGTTCCATGCTGTGTGCATAGTGGGTATAAACCTTCATGGATAGTCAACATCGGTGGAGATGAATCCACAATAAGGAGTGACACCACCCCCCATTGACTTCTCTATCACATCCAACAACACCACCATCAAACCCGCCCTGCAGGCCAGAGTACTTGGTGTCATTCTGGACTCCAACCTATCCTTCCAGCCCCAAGTCCAATCTTTAACAAACTCATGCAGACTCCACCTCCGCAACATCGCCAAAATCCGCACGTTCCTAACCCCAGAAACCACTAAACAGCTCATCCACTCCCTCATCATATCACAACTCGACTACTGCAACTCCCTCCTCACTGGCCTGCCTTGCCGCTGGCTATCCCCGCTTCAGTCGATCCTGAATACGGCTGCCAGACTCATTCACCTTTCCAACCGCTCCGTTTCCACCACCCCCTCTGCCAATCCCTCCACTGGCTTCCGATTGCGCAACGGATCAAATTCAAAATCCTAACACTGACGTACAAAGCTGTCCACCATACTGCCCCGAACTACATCACCGACCTAATATCCAAGTACCACCCAACACGCACACTCCGCTCCTCACAAGACCTCCTTCTCTCTAGTTCCCTGGTCTCCTCCTCCCATGCCCGCCTCCAGGACTTCTCCAGGGTGTCACCCATCCTCTGGAACTCCCTGCCCCAACCCATCAGATTATCACCTACTCTCCTCTCCTTTAGGCGCACCCTGAAAACCCATCTCTTCAGGGAAGCCTACCCCACCCCCTGCTAACTTGCCGACCTCCTCCACTCTTCTTACCACTCCATCCCCCACAGCTATCTCCTCCTGTGCCACCATCCCCTCCCTCCTAGATTGTAAGCTCGAAAGAGCAGGGCCCTCAATCCCCTCATGTTTTGCATTGTATTGGTATTGTTCTGTCACATGTTCTGTCCCCCTTTATAATGTACAGCGCTGAGTGAACTATTGGCGCTTTATAAATACTGTATAATAATAATAATAGTAATAATAAAGTAAATACCAATGGTGCTATAGTGCCATGAGATGAGTCAATGTGAATTACCATGAGGAAGTTCAGAAAACATTCCCTTCACTGTAGGTGTGAAAAAACATTGATGTATTGGTAAAGGAGTGTCAGTCCAGAGTGGTTAGTATGGATATTTCAATAGAAGGCATTCAAACATTAATGGTTCCTTTAATAAATGCCCCTCTAGGGGTTCCAAAAATTACTCTTTTTTTGCAGAGTTGGTGCGATTCCTATAAGAATGTGTGAGACAGATGTCCCATATCGCGAGTTGTGTAACACACAGTATATAGTACATACCTAGTAAGTCCAAACATTCCCCTCAGTCTGGGGCTTCAAGCAAACATATAGATATATAGGGTATAACTCCCGTTTGTAAAAATTGTAGCTTAGCCTAACACACTATTACTTGCCACCGGTGGAAGTGAGTAAAGCCACTTGAATCGCAAAAAATCTCCTTTTTTGGTGATTCAAGTTGCCTTGTTAGTTTCTACATAGCCTCATGCTTATCCAAGATGGAGCTGCAACGCTTGCTTCTTTTCCCTCGTGGATACCGCAGCCTATGAAGACGCAGAGCGTGATGATGTCATTACGTTGACGCGTTTCATCCACCAATCATCGCAGACTTCAACAGAACTGGGAGGGGACAACTCATCCATTGCCTTAATAAATGTAAAACACTAATTTTCCCAACTATTTATAAGCACACTTCACCTCTACCCTTAAAGGTGTACAAATATAAATACAAATATGCTCAGTGATAATTAATAAATCACTAAATTAATAAATTAATAAATTAATTATCACTGAGCATATTTGTATTTATACATCCATTGCCTTATTTACTGCCTTAATGGCGCCTTTTTTAACCATATACGTCGCCCTCTTGTGTTGAAATGTCATCACTACATTAAAATCCCATAGAAAAGCATATGATTGTGAAAGAACATTAGGGTGTGTAGCTGAATCATAATCAGGGGCGGACTGACCATTTGGAAACTCGGGCACTGCCCGAGGGCCCGGGATCAGTAGGGGGCCCCATGAGATGCCCCTGGTACCTTTTTTCATAGGCTTTTTTGAGTTTGGGCAAGGACACAGGGGCCCCATGATCCCCTATTGCCCGGGGGGCCCCATGAGTTGTCAGTCCGCCCCTGATCATAACCATAGAAATATAATATTAACATACACTGTTGATAGCAAAGTGATCTAATTTCTTGATCTCTCGATATCGATTCATGAGAATAGACTGACTACTAAGACATTTAGAAAGGAGAGAGCAGCTAATACACTTTTACATGCTGCTAGCTATCACCCTGAGAGTCTTAAACAAGGTACACCAATTGGTCAATTTCAGAGAATTAAAAGAAACTGTTCAGATGAGGACCAATATAAAATTGAATCGATCCAACTCTATCAAAGGTTTATAATCCACACTTTTATATAAGTGAGTCGGAGATACTATTAAGATACGATTATCGTACCAGTTTGGATGGCACTTTTTCTTTTCTGACGTCCTCCCATCCACAGCTCACCTCTGCTTCTCCCCTCCCATCCACAACTCCCCTCTGCTTCTCACCTCCCATCCGCAGCTCACCTCTGCTTCTCCCCTCCCATCCGCAGCTCACCTCTGTTTTTCCCCTCCCATCCGCAGCTCACCTCTGCTTCTCCCCTCCCATCCACAGCTCACCTCTGTTTTTCCCCTCCCATCCGCAGCTCACCTCTGCTTCTCCCCTTCAATCCGCAGCTCACCTCTGCTTCTCCCCTCCCACCCGCAGCTCACCTCTGCTTCTCTTCTCCCATCCGCAGCTCACCTCTGCTTCTCCCCTCCCATCCGCAGCTCACCTCTGCTTCTCCCATCCACAGCTCACCTCTGCTTCTCCCCTCCCATCCGCAGCTTACCTCTGCTTCTCCCATCCGCAGCTCACCTCTGCTTCTCTCATCCACAGCTCACCTCTGCTTCTCCCCTCCCATCAGCAGCTGACCTCTGCCTCTCCCCTCCCATCGACAGCTCACCTCTGCTCCTCCCCTCCAATCCGCAGCTCACCTCTGCTCCTCCCCTCCAATCCGCAGCTCACCTCTGCTCCTCCCCTCCCATCCGCAGCTCACCTCTGCTTCTCCCCTCCCATCCACAGCTGACCTCTGCTTCTCCCTTCCCATCGACAGCTGACCTCTGCTTTTCCCCTCCCATCGATAGCTCACCTCTGCTCCTCCCCTCCAATCCGCAGCTCACCTCTGCTCTTCCCCTCCCATGCACAGCTCACCTCCACCCCGCCATTCATGATCTCCTATGTAGAATGCTAGTTTCCTTTAAAGCTACTTTCACACTGATCTGTAGCAAAAGCGCTGCCATATGCATTTTTACTGCGTTTGCTGGGCATTTTTTGCAGGACTCAAAAACCGCACCAAAAATGCACCGCAGATGCAGGAGATTTTTTATCCTGATTATTTCTGTCATACTTTGTCTTTTTAAAGATGTTATTTTAAATAGTTTTATTTATAAGATGTGAAAATATTCTTTTACTTTTTAGGTTTGGTTCACACTGCAGCGACTTGTGAGATCCCCAAGCCGCATGACATGTGGAATCCCATGTTAGTCAGAGCTGTCTTAATCAGCACTACAGAAATCAACTTTAGAAAAGGTTCCTGTGTACAACTTCAAGGCGACCTCTATCTGACTTGTGCCCATAGACTTTAATAGAAGTCGCCTCCAAGTTGGATCCTCATCTATACTGATGTGATTGGATCTGACAGGCTCCGTTCACATCAGTGCAGTGTGGGTTTTATCCATTTTTGTACCCCTCCATGTTGAGGACATGTGGCCTGGGTTGGTTCAGGAGGGGGCGCTCGCTCATCCCCCCCCTTTTCTGACCTGCTGGGCTGCATGTTTGGATAAGGGTCTGGTATGGATTTTGTGGGGGACCCCCATGCAATTTTTTTTTATATTTTGGCATATGTTTCTCCTTAAAATCCATACCAGGCCCTTAGGGTGGATTGGGGGGGACAATTTTTTCTGCAAATTTTTAATTGCCGGCATTCTTTTTTTTTTTTTTTTTTTTTTATTTCACATTCAGCTGTCAGTGAGAAACCCGCTGACAACTGATGAGTCGTAGGTTGTTAAAGACGTGGCAGTCGGATTGCTGGCCTGCTCCTTAGCAACCAGCAATTCTTTACAAAGAATTTGGATCGGCTGAGCAATTTTCGACCGGTTCGAATTCCAATCATGCCAAAAAGTTGGAATTTGTTAGAAAATTAGGAAGATTACCTGTAGCTGATGACCTCATTGGTCACAGGCAGCGTCATATGGGATAAAAATAGCTTCAAAGCCGCATCAAGTCACATCAAAGTAGTACTCAAATCTAATCAAGTTGGCAGCAAATCGCCAGGAAGTCGCATGGCAAAGTCACGTGACTTTCCGGTCACAGCAGCGTGAACCGACATTTAGGAGGTTTGTAGTTAAAGGAAAACTCCACTTTATTACAGTACATGAACCATCTTGTCTTTTTTTTAATCAAACTAGAAATAGTTTCCATTATCTGTTACTACAATTTTCTAAATCAGGCAAAACCTCAAAATATGTCTCCTAACTGGGACAACTCGGGGGTCCCGGGCACACATCTTGTGCAGGGGCGGACTGACAACTCATGGGGCCCCCGGGCAATAGGGGATCATGGGGCCCCTGTGTCCTTGCCCAAACTCAAAAAAGCCTATGAAAAAGGTACCAGGGGCATCTTATGGGGCCCCCTACTTACCCCGGGCCCTCGGGCAGTGCCCGAGTTTCCAAATGGTCAGTCCGCCCCTGATCTTGTGAAATGTTGTGTTCTGCTTATGTGATCGTCCGTCTGCTTTTTCTAGCAGCTGTTCTCTGATTGCAGTCCTAGTGCTGATTATGTGACCGTAGCAGGAGGACCCTTTTGCTCAGGAAGGAGGAAGTGATTGGAATGTAGTGTCTGTATCCTCAGAACGGGTAAGAGCCTGCGGTGAAGTTTGCCATCATTCTTGCAATTTATATAAGAGATCTGTTAAGTAATATTTTTCTTCTTAGCAAAAACAGAAAATAACTAATATAAAAATTGGTGTAACGCTACTTATATAATAAGTGAATAAACATAAATAAATACAATATATAAATAATAATAAATATGTATACAGGTGATAGATCCTCCAAGGGTCTACGTATAAGTGTCACGGATGGTGATAATAAGTGCATATACCCTACATATAGTGAATAATATCCAATCCCAATTAGGAGATATTGCCCCCAAAAACAAAGTGGCATATACAGTGAATCCCAAATGCGGGATATATGTATAACAAAGTGCTTCAATCTTCCAAACAAGTGCTGTAATGCATGTGCAAATGGTAAATCGATATCCTTAAATGGCAGGAATGCCCCCTCACCTCTTAAATGCGACCCAAAGGGTCAACACGCCTTATAGATCTCCCTGGATCTTGCACAGGAAATCTCTCCACACCATACAGGCTCCACTGGTTCCACAGACCCTCACTGGTAGCTCGCATATAGCATTGATTCCCCTTCCACAGGCAGGTAAACGTAGTACAGCCAACTTATAAGTACCATATTAAGGCCATGAAAGGACAAAGAACAAATCTTAAATAGTGCAACACTGTTTTATTGCAGCGTAAATATGTAAAAACGCCAAGTAAAACACTCACATTTGGTAAGACAAAGTCAGGCTGTCACACCACAAGATACAGTGGGGCAAAAAAGTATTTAGTCAGCCACCAATTGTGCAAGTTCTCCCACTTAAAAAGATGAGAGAGGCCTGTAATTGGCATCATAGGTAGACCTCAACTATGAGAGACAAAATGAGAAAAAAAATCCAGACAATCACATTGGCTGATTTGGAAAGAATTTATTTGCAAATTATGGTTGAAAATAAGTATTTGGTCACCTACAAACAAGCAAGATTTCTGGCTCTCACAGACCTGTACCTTCTTCTTTAAGAGGCTCCTCTGTCCTGCACTCATTACCTGTATCAATGGCACCTGTTTGAACTTGTTATCAGTATAAAAGACACCTGTCCACAACCTCAAACAGTCACACTCCAAACTCCACTATGGTGAAGACCAAAGAGCTGTCAAAGGACACCAGAAACAAAACTGTAGACCTGCACCAGGCTGGGAAGACTGAATCTGCAATAGGCAAGCAGCTTGGTGTGAACAAATCAACTGTGGGAGCAATAATTAGAAAATGGAAGACATACAAGACCACTGATAATCTCCCTCGATCTAGGGCTCCACGCAAGATCTCACCCCGTGGGGTCAAAATGATCACAAGAACGGTGAGCAAAAATCCCAGGACCACACAGGGGGACCTAGTGAATGACCTGCAGAGAGCTGGGACCAACGTAACAAAGGCTACCATCAGTAACACACTACGCCGCCAGGGACTCAGATCCTGCAGTGCCAGACGTGTCCCCCTGTTTAAGCCAGTACATGTCCGGGCCTGTCTGAAGTTTGCTAGAGAGCATTTGGATGATCCAGAAGAGGATTGGGAGAATGTCATATGGTCAGATGAAACCAAAATAGAACTGTTTGGTAGAAACACAACTCATCGTGTTTGGAGGAGAGAGAATGCTGAGTTACATCCATAGAACACCATACCTACTGTGAAGCATAGGGGTGGCAACATCATGCTTTGGGGCTGTTTCTCCACAAAGGGAACAGGATGACTGATCCATGTACAGGACAGAATGAATGGGGCCATGTATTGTGAGATTTTGAGTGCAAACCTCCTTCCATCAGCAAGGGCATTGAAGATGAAACGTGGCTGGGTCTTGCAACATGACAATGATCCCAAACATACCACCCGGGCAACAAAGGAGTGGCTTCGTAAGAAGCATTTCAAGGTCCTGGAGTGGCCTAGCCAGTCTCCAGATCTCAACCCCATAGAAAACCTTTGGAGGGAGTTGAAAGTCCGTGTTGCCCAGCGACAGCCCCAAAACATCACTGCTCTAGAGGAAATCTGCATGGAGAAATGGGCAAAAATACTGTATGGGTGTACTATGTAAAAAACCTGGTGTACCAAGATGGTGTTCCACCAGAACCACGTCGCTTCTACGCGTTGCGTCACGCACACGTTCCTGCGTTACAAATGGCTATGTGTATAAGTGGGTGATGCAGTGACCGTCGGCTGGAACCGAACAGAATCAGCAAGGGAGAATGTCACCAGCACACTGAGGATCACCAATACAGGTCCAAACGTTTTAATGAACGATCACATAGTTACAGCAAGGCAATTAGATTAGCACATACAACACACACAAGGTCTAGACCTGAACAGCAAGACACAAACTCAACAAGTACCATCTAGCTAATGGGGGGTGAAAGTCATAAATATGTACACGTGAAAACAGACAATACAGGAAAAAGACAATTGTTGGAATGACATGATCACCTTCTGTTCGGAAAGCCCTGTCAATGACAAAACCTGTGAGGTAAAATACCAATAAAATTTAATAATAAAACATTCAAGCTTTCACCTAAAAAATAAACAAATGGTTAGGGACTTTTTAACACCAACACAACATACATTGACTATTTTATGTTTTAAGAGTGCACTTTTCTGAATACAAAAATTGTTGACTTCAACTAATTATTACCACGTGGATTTTGTTTATAGTATACCATTAATATCCAAAAAAATAGTTTTCCATGGTTAAAATAAAAATGAGCAGCTTAAAACAAACATTTTAGCATTACTATTAATTTACAAAATGTTGCACTTCACCAAAGAAATTCTTCAAAACTTGTCTTTCTAGAAAAACAAACACATTATAGTGAATACAGCTCAGGACATTTGCATATGAATAGAGTCATTTCCACTTACAGACCTGGCTATACAGGAGGGGGTTCAGTTGTTAGTGGGCTGTCAGCAGCTTAGAAGACAGATTTTTGAAGCCTAAACAACCATTACAGTTACCATCAGACAAGACAACATAAATTCCATAAACACACTCTTACAATTTATTATCTTAAACAAGTAGTACTGCCTGGACCTTGAAGAAGGGGACATACCCCAAAAGCTTGTCCTTAAAATTGTATGTTAGTGCAAATAAAATAAGTATCACGTCAGTAATCAATTGTTTTTATCTTAAACACAAACTTTGGACACCACAGATATCAGCAGGTCTTCTCCAATAACCTGGACTTTTTCTTGTTACTTCCATAAAATCTATTTTGGAAGTTTGAGATTCCTTTAATGATTCATCCCGTTTCAGTTGCTTATTGTCAGCCTGTATAGATGCATTTTCTACCTTAATATGCTGGAATGGGACCCATGATCTCGGCTGCTCATACTTTGTAGACCTCGGCCATGTTCCAAAGCGTGCTGAATACACTTCAACATCACGTCTCATTGTCCTATATGGATTTTGTTTCACTACCTTTCCAACAGAAGAGGATAGACAAAATCGAGCAATGTGGCCAAATAATCCACATGAATAACATTTGATCTTTTCTAAGGTTGTCCGGCATCTATTAACCTCCCTGGCGGTATTCCCGAGTGTAGCTTGGGGTAGAGTTTCAGTACCAAAAGCGGTAACCCCGAGCTACACTCAGGCTTACCATGCGGCATTGCACAGGGATTCCCTGCAGCGCTTACCTTGTCCTTCGCTCCCGCGATGCGTCCCCTGCAGCGTCCTCGGCCATCTCCTCCGGCCGATGCCGGCATCCGGGACGTACGGGCGCCGGAAACCGGCGACAAATTTGAAAATTTAAAAAAATATAATTTTTTTAAAAATTATTATTTCATAGCAAAACATTGCTGTTTCAAAGCATTTCACATACATTTTGTCCCTACTGCTTTGTCCTGTGCCCTGCCTGCATTTTTACTGTTCTTTCTGCCTGGAAACTTAGAAAAGTCCATGGCGTCCAAAAAGCATCCCTTTATGTCAAAATCAGTTTTAGACCGGCTAGAGAACAGCGATAGTAAATTAGAACCACTTGCAGAATTGAGTGATAATGATTCGTGGGGAAATTTGTCATCAGACACTGAAAACGGTTCTGCAACTTTGCTCAGTGATGTGCGAACTTGGCTCTATATTTCACATTTCAGTGATTTTGGTTTGATTATATTATTGAATTAAATTTATTATATTATACTATTATTTTTTATGAGTATTTATTAAATTATAATTTATGATTTCGTGTTTCAAGTTTTATCCTACCCGGGATGTTTACTAGACACTTGTTCGGACAGATTTCAGGGAGTTATTCCTAAATTACAGGCCTACAATAAAAAAAACGACATATTTCCATGCCAAAAAATGGTACCGCTTTCAGCACCAAAAATCTGAAATAATCATACCGCCGAGGAGGTTAACTAAAGGCTTTGTTTTAGACTGAGAATATTCAGTGACTGACACCTGAATAGCAACTTTTTCTGGCTGCGTAGAAGATGAAGGGGCAGCTATACAATCGCTCTTACCATCCAGAGATTTGCAGATATTGTCACATACACGAGGGGCGGATGATTTCCCACTGAATTCACAAATACTTAAATCAGTCTTTTTATCATCTACTCTAACAGGAAAATGAGCGAGCTGCTTCTGGCAGTTGACAGAGAATTGATTCAATTCACTTTCTGCACTCTTCAACCTCTGTACTAACTGATCCATTTCCTCCTGTAATCTTTTGTTATCTCTTGTTAGCTATTGGTGGCTAGCATCAGAATTAGTTACAGAAATTTTTAAACTACTCAGGTCACTTTTGGATATTTCAAGAGCTTCCTTTAGTGATTTGTTTTGCAACTTCAGATGTTCATATTGCTTAGCCATCCAACAGGCAGCAAAGATCAGTGGAGTCTTCCCCGCATGCCTACAACTTTTCCCGCTAGGTTTTGATTTCGTATCTTCTTCTAACTCTAGTCTGGCCTTTGCCTGCCTAACTTCTCTGCTTTCCTTGATCTGTTCCTGTTCCTCACAGTCTTTTGGCCACCAATTGTGCAAGTTCTCCCACTTAAAAAGATGAGAGAGGCCTGTAATTGGCATCATAGGTAGACCTCAACTATGAAAGACAAAATGAGAAAAAAAAATCCAGACAATCACATTGGCTGATTTGGAAAGAATTTATTTGCAAATTATGGTGGAAAATAAGTATTTGGTCAATATCAAAAGTTCATCTCAATACTTTGTTATATATCCTTTGTTGGCAATGACAGAGGTCAAACGTTTCCTGTAAGTCTTCACAAGGTTGGCACACACTGTTGCTGGTATGTTGGCCCATTCCTCCATGCAAATCTCCTCTAGAGCAGTGATGTTTTGGGGCTGTCGCTGGGCAACACGGACTTTCAACTCCCTCCAAAGGTTTTCTATGGGGTTGAGATGTGGAGACTGGCTAGGCCACTCCAGGACCTTGAAATGCTTCTTACAAAGCCACTCCTTCGTTGCCCGGGTAGTATGTTTGGGATCATTGTCATGTAGCAAGACCCAGCCATGTTTCTTCTTCAATGCCTTTGCTGTCCAAATGTCCAAATACACGTTTACAATCCACAGTTAGTAAATTACAAAGAGGTCAGATTCATACACAACAAGATCATTCCGTGTGATTTAGGCCCACAGATGCGTTTTATTCGCAAAGATTGGGAAGCATCTTGACCAAATCTCATTTGAGGGTCAACGGAAAACCTTCAGGCAGAATGGCACAGATCCTACATTTTATCTCACTGCCTCCAAGATTCCAATCAGAGCCCTTTCATTCACACTCACACCCTGCTGCAATAGGCACACCGAGCAGTTAGGATATTTTCTCATACACTCTCAGTACAATTTTATTTCAATTATACTGTTCATAATCAGTCTCATCAAGATATTAGTAAAGACAAAAAGTAAAAATGGCGTTTGACAAAGCTTACTAGTCTAGGTATTTCAGACAGACTTGGAAGATAGACATGAAAACGAAGAAAGATGTAAATAATGCTCTGTATTCCACACAAGAAGTAACATTTACCTAAACATTCAGGCTTCCTCACCAAGGGGCACCATTTGTTTTGGCTGTTTTCCTACCGCACTTATTTACTTGGTTCTAAGATTATAAATGTAACTAGAAAAGCTACAATTTCTGGGGAAATTGTGTGAAGTGTTCTTGCCTCCACCAGTAGTCTACAACTCACACTCTAGCTTTTGTCACTCTGCTGCCTGCTCACACACCTGGGTTCCTATGGCAACTCACTCTACAGCAAGGACAGAAAAGAGCGGTTAAAAACAAACTGCTCCAACTTGCTCACTTCACTGGCGGTTGCCATCTTCAAACGGTTGTAGTTTAAAAATTGTAAATCCTACACCAAAGAGCTTTATATTGTGAGAATCACAAGACCCAGACCTACATTTTGATGCATAGTATGTCTCTGAAATATTAAAAATAAAGACACAGTCGCAGTTTAGAAATTCCCCTTTCAAATTTGAGGTGGCTAGCGTGGAGTTTCAATGAATGTCAATGGGCGGCGTGAGTTGCAAACAAATGGTCATATTTTGAAAACTATTAGGACTATGGCTTAGCCGTGGATATTTTTAGTGGCAGCAGGGATAGCTGAACGTTTTGATAAGATTTGTGTAGGTGGGCTTGAAAATGAGGGAGTGATGGCAGTTTAGAAATCATGTCCTGATTTTTCAGCTCACACTCTAGCTTTTGTCAGCTCACACTCTAGTTTTGAAAATTCCGTCATTCATTCCTATGGGACCAATTTCACCACAAAAACGCCGATATTTCATGAACCATTCGGCAAAACGTTCCACAAAGTAATAGCACACCAATCGGGAACAATCCGCATGCTTCGGTATATTACTGTCTATGTAGTGTAAAAACTGTGGGCGGAGTTAGGGTGGTAAATTTGGCTATAATAATAAGAATATATTTGTGAGATAACAGTAAGTGGTCTTGCCATGCAAGAACACTTAATAAGTGATTATAACTTTTTGTCTATACATGAATTTTAGCCAATCCTCATGTGGCTATTACCAGCTGAGGGTGTTCTTTGCCTGCAACTGCATCTGCAGGACTTTACCGAAACGGACTATGGACTCTGGCGGAAACGCAATGTCACGCTTCTTCCTTTTGCCTCTCTGGCGGTCCCTCGGATGCTACAATTGGGACAGTTCCATCCCCTACAACTGGGACACTCCTTGGTATTACCTGGATACCTTTAAGTTTATCAAGTAGCTGGGGCTACAGGGAGTCAAGCCTGACTTGTGGAAACCAAAGACCATCTACAAGCTCATCAGAGCAAGTGACATTTTGTAGTCGGTTCCAGGCCTGCCTTCAGATACCTGCAAGGTGGTCTGGAGGAATGTTTCTTCAAAGATCCTCACCAACAGGCACAAGGACCTGGCATGGATGGCAATCCAAGGGGGGTTGCCTCTCAGGACATTTATGCATGCCAGGAACCTGAGCAGATACAGGCACTGCCCCTTCTGCATCATCCACGAGGAAACGGCTTAGCACGTTTTCTGGGAGTGCTCTTTTGCTCAGGACCCGTTGAGGGCCCTGGAACCCGAACTCCAGGACTTTGTGCCACAGACAGCCATCACACACTTTGGGGTGTTGAACAGACTTTTCTGTGGAACTTTTACCCTGGAAGACATTGACAGTGCCTGGCGGGTGCTATGTTGTTTTAAGGACGCTTTATGGTGCGCCAGGAAGCGCCTCATCCACCAGCGGGAGAGGATATCCATTGAGGACTGCCGCAGACTGATCCTTAGTCTGCTCAGAGACTATAACTTGATGGACTTTAAGGAGGAAGAGGATGTCTGAAGATCTCCCCTTCCCCCTACTCCCCCCTTGCGTGTCTTTGCCCCTTCAATAAAGCTTCGGGCCTGTGACCCCTTTTTTCCCTCTTCCCCCCCCCCCACACACCCGATGCTTATTGGAATTTGTACGTGTTTGGAAATTGCATGGTTTTGTATATTCTGGAAATGTTTTTATGCATACTATATTATTATGCGGTGGCACCCCTGGGGGTAACCTAGGGGGCCACAAACAGTCTCGGGGTAAGCGGCATTATGCATGACGTGATGGTCTGGGGATTCGTCCGCAACGCACATCACGTCAGGCATCATACCGCTGAGTGAATGTATTTATTGTTTGCCTGGAATTATATTGTAATGTGGTGTATTATGTGCTGCGTCGCAGTATAGGGTGAGATGTACCCCGATCACGAGTATCGTGTTTTTTTATATTTCTGTAAATAAAGTATATTTTTCAACAAAAAAAAACATGGTAAATAAGTTACAGGAATTTAGACCCCTATCAGAAGTTTACAATATTAAAAATTATTGTAGGCCCAAGAAGGTGAAACTTATTATAGGCCCAAAATAGCCATCACACATCTCACCCTCATCTCACCTCATCTCAACCTGATCTCATCTCACCCTGATCTGATCTCATCTCATTCTCACCCTCATCTCATTCTCACTCTCATCTCATCTCATGCTCACCCTCATCTCATTCTCACCCTCATCTCAATCTCATCTCATCTCACCCTCATCTCATTCTCACCCTCATCTCATTCTCACCCTCATCTCAATCTCATCTCATCTTACCCTGATCTCATCTCACCCTCATCTCATCTCACCCTCATCTCATCTCACCCTGATGTCATCTCATCTCATTATTACCCTCATCTCATCTCATTCTCACCCTCATCTCATTTTCATCCTGATCTCATCTCACCCTGATGGCATCTCATCTCATCTCACCCTGATGTCATCTCATCTCATCCCACCCTCTTCTCATCTCACCCTCATCTTACCTCATCTCATCCCACCCTCTTCTCATCTCATCTCACCCTCATCTCATCTCACCCTCATCTCACTCTGATGTCATCTCATCTCACCCTGATGTCATCTCATCTCATTCTTACCCTCATCTTATTCTCACCCTCATCTCATCTCATTCTCACCCTCATCTCATTCTCACCCTCATCTCATTCTCACCCTCATCTCATCTCATTCTCACCCTCATCTCATCTTATTCTCACCCTCATCTCATTCTCACCCTGATCTCATGTCACCCTGATGTCATCTCATCTCACCCTGATGTCATCTCATCTCACCCTCATCTCATCTCACCCTCATCTCACCCTCATCTCATCTTACCCTGATCTCATCTAATCTCACCCTGATGTCATCTCATCTCATTCTCACCCTCATCTCATTCTCACCCTCATCTCATCTCATTCTCACCCTCATCTCCTTCTCACCCTCATCTCATCTCATTCTCACCCTCATCTCATTCTCATCCTCACCCCATCTCATTCTCACCCTCATCTCATCTCACCCTCACCCTCATCTCATTCTCACCCTCATCTCATCTCATTCTCACCCTCATCTAATTCTCACCGTCATCTCATTCTCACCCTCATCTCATCTCATCTCACCCTCATCTCATCTCATCTCACCCTGATGTCATCTCATCTCACCCTGATGTCATCTCATCTCATCCTGAATTCACCTCACCCCATCTCATCTCATCTCACCCTCATCTCATCTAATCTCATCTCCTTTGGGCCCCACATCCACTCACTGGCTAAATCCTGCCGCCTCAGCCTTCGGAACATTTCCAAAATCCGCCCCTTCCTGACCAATGACACCACAAAACAACTTATCCATGCCTTGGTTATATCCCCCCTTGATTACTGTAACTCCCTCCTCACTGGCCTACCGTTACACAGGCTATCCCCCCTTCAGTCTATTATGAATGCTGCAGTCTCAACACCTTACCAATCGATCAGCGACTGCTGCCCCTCTCTGCCAATCCCTCCACTGGCTTCCACTAACCCAACATATAAAATTAAAAATACTAACCACAACATACAAAGCCATCCACAACACAACCCCTAGCTACATCACCCACCTCATCCACAGATACCGCCCAAATCGCCCACTCCGCTCCTCCCATGATATCGTCCTCTCTAGCTCCCTCATCACGTCCTCCCACGCTCGCCTCCAGGACTTCTCCAGAGCCTCTCCCATCCTCTGGAACTCCCTACCACAGCATGTCCGATCAGCCCCCACCTTGTCTGCCTTTAAGCAATCTTTGAAAACTCATTTCTCCAGGGAAGCCTACCCCACCTCCACCTAAGAACTATACTTGAATCACCTCCACCAGATCATCCACCACAGCTATCACCTTTTGTATCACCTCCCCCTTCCTTTAGATTGTAAGCTCCACGAGAAGGACCCTCCTATTCCTTCTGTACTGAAATGTATTGTAATTGTACTGTCTCCCGTTATATTGTAAAGCGCTGCGCAAACTGTTGGCGTTATATAAATCCTGTATAATAATAATAATCTCACCTTCATCTCATCTCACCTCATCTCATCTCATCTCATCTCATTCTCACCCTCATCTCATTCTCACCCTCATCTCATCTCATTCTCACCCTCACCCAAATCTCATTCTCACCCTCATCTCATTCTCACCCTCATCTCATTCTCACCCTCATTTTATCTCATCTAATCTCACCCTGATCTCTTCTACTCCCCATCAATTTCTGCCTATTCCTGTGTATAGTATATGGGGTGAAGGGGGTTCCCTGATCTCTCCTTCTCCCCGTATATCTCTATCTGCGACATGGTATATGGGATGTAGTGTGTACCCTGATCTCTTCTGCTCCCCATCAATTTCTGCTTATTCCTTTGCATAATATAAGAGGTGTATGGTGTATCCTGGTCTCTTCTGCTCCCCATCTCTCTCTATTTCTCTCCCTCTCTCTGCCCATCCATTGTGCATACTGTATAGAATGTAGGGTGTACCCTGGTCTGTTCTGCTCTCCATATCTCTCTTCATATCCCTGTGTATAGTATATGAGTTGTAGGGTGTATCCTGGTCTCTTCTGCTCCCCATATCTCTCTTCCTATGCCTGTGTATAGTATATGAAGTGTAGGGTGTATCCTGGTCTCTTCTACTCCCCATATCTCTCTGCCCATCCCTGTGTATAGTATATGAGGTGTGGGGTATATCCTGGTCTCTTCTGTTCCCTATCTCTCTCGCTCTCTGTCCACCCCTGTGCATGGTATATGGGATATAGGGTGTACCTTGGTCTCTTCTGCTCCCCATATCTCTATCTGCCCATCCCTGTGTATAGTATATGAGGTGTAGGGTGTACCCTGGTCTCTTCTGCTCCCCATATCTCTCTGCCCATCCCTGTGTATAGTATATGAGGTGTGGGGTATATCCTGGTCTCTTCTGTTCCCTATCTCTCTCGCTCTCTGCCCACCCCTGTGCATGGTATATGGGATATAGGGTGTACCCTAGTCTCTTCTGCTTCCCATATCTCTATCTGCCCATCCCTGTGTATAGTATATGAGGTGTAGTGTGTACCCTGGTCTCTTATGCTCCCCATATGTCTCTTCCTATCCCTGTGTATAGAATATGGAATGTAGTGTGTACCCTGGTCTCTTCTGCTCCCCATATCTCTCTTCCTATCCCTGTGTATAGTATATGAGGTGTAGGGTGTACCATGGTCTCTTCTGCTCCCCATATCTCTCTTCCTATCCCTGTGTATAGTATATGAGGTGTAGTGTGTACCCTGGTCTCTTCTGCTCCCCATATCTCTCTTCCTATCCCTGTGTATAGAATATGAGGTGCAGGGTGTACCTTGGTCTCTTCTGCTCCCCATATGTCTCTTCCTATCCCTGTGTATAGAATATGAGGTGAAAGGTGTACCCTGGTCTCTTCTGCTCCCCATATCTCTTCCTATCCCTGTGTATAGTATATGAGGTGTAGTGTGTACCCTGGTCTCTTCTGCTCCCCATATCTCTCTTCCTATCCCTGTGTATAGAATATGAGGTGTAGGGTGTACCTTGGTCTCTTCTGCTCCCCATATGTCTCTTCCTATCCCTGTGTATAGAATATGAGGTGAAAGGTGTACCCTGGTCTCTTCTGCTCCCCATATCTCTTCCTATCCCTGTGTATAGTATATGGGATGTAGGGTGTACCCTGGTCTCTTCTGCTCCCCATATCTCTCTTCCTATCCCTGTGTATAGTATATGAGGTGTAGTGTGTACCCTGGTCTCTTCTGCCCCCCATATCTCTCTTCCTATCCCTGTGTATAGAATATGAGGTGTATTGTGTACCCTGATCTCTTCGGCTCCCCATATATCTCTTCCTATCCCTATGTATAGTATAAGAGGTGTAGGGTGTATCCTGGTCTCTTCTACTCCCTTTCTCTCTCTCTCTGCTTACCCCTGTACATGGTATATAGGATATAGGGTGTACCCTGGTCTCTTCTGCTCCCCATATCTCTCTTCCTATCCCTGTGTATAGTATATGAGGTGTAGGGTGTACCCTGGTCTCTTCTGCTCCCCATATCTCTCTTCCTATCCGTATGTATAGTATAGGAGGTGTAGGGTGTACCCTGGTCTCTTTTGCTCCCCATATCTCTCTTCCTATTCCTGTGTATAGTATATGAGGTGTAGGGTGTACCATGGTCTCTTCTGCTCCCCATATCTCTCATCCTATCCCTGTGTATAGTACATGAGGTGTAGGGTGTATCCTGGTCTCTTCTGCTCCCCATATCTCTATCTGCCCATCCCTGTGTATAGTATATGGGATATAGTGTGTACCCTGATCTCTTCAGCTCCCCATATCTCTCTTCCTATCCCTGTGTATAGTATATGAGGTGTAGGGTGTATCCTGGTCTCTTCTGCTCCCCATATCTCTCTTCCTATCCCTTTGTGTAGTATATGAGGTGTAGAGTGTATCCTGGTCTCTTATGCTCCCTTTCTCGCTCTCGCTGCCCACCCCTGTGCATGGTATTTGGGATGTAGGGTGTACCCTGGTCTCTTCGGCTCCCCATATCTCTCTTCCTATCCCTGTGCATAGTATATGAGGTGTAGGGTGTATCCTGGTCTCTTATGCTCCCCATATCTCTCTTCCTATCCCTTTGTATAGTATATGAGGTGTAGGGTGTATCCTGGTCTCTTCTACTCCCTTTCTCTCTCTCTTTCTCTCTCTGCCTACCCCTGTGCATGGTATATAGGATATAGGGTGTATCCTGGTCTCTTCTGCTCCCTTTCTCTCTCTCTCCCTCTGCCCATCCCTGTGCATGGTATATGGGATATAGGGTGTACCCTAGTCTCTTATGCTCCCCATATCTCTCTTCCTATCCCTTTGTATAGTATATGAGGTGTAGGGTGTATCCTGGTCTCTTCTGCTCCCTTTCTCTCTCTCTCTGCCCACCCCTGTGCATGGTACATGGGATGTAGGGTGTACCCTGGATTCTTCTGCTCCCATCTCTATCTGCCCATCCCTGTGCATAGTATATGAGGTGTAGTGTGTACCTTGGTCTCTTCTGCTCCCCATCTCTCTCTTCCTATCCCTTTGTGTAGTATATGAGGTGTAGGGTGTATCCTGGTCTCTTCTGCTCCCTTTCTCTTTCTCTCTGCCCACCCCTGTGCATGGTACATGGGATGTAGGGTGTACCCTGGATTCTTCTGCTCCCATCTCTATCTGCCCATCCCTGTGCATAGTATATGAGGTGTAGTGTGTACCTTGGTCTCTTCTGCTCCCCATATCTCTCTTCCTATCCCTGTGTATAGTATATGAGGTGTAGGGTGTATCCTGGTCTATTCTGCTCCCCATATCTCTCTTCCTATCCCTTTGTGTAGTATATGAGGTGTAGGGTGTATCCTGGTCTCTTCGGCTCCCTTTCTCGCTCTCTCTGCCCACCCCTGTGCATGGTATATGGGATGTAGGGTGTACCCTGGATTCTTCTGCTCCCATCTCTATCTGCCCATCCCTGTGCATAGTATATGAGGTGTAGTGTGTACCCTGGTCTCCTGTCTACCCTTTTTCTCACTCCCCCTCCCACCTCCAGCTCTCCCTCCTTTCCTTCCCTCCCTCCCTCTCCTGCTGCCTCCGGAGCTGCTGCATTGCTACCTTGCAGACAGAGACTGTCAATGGAGCTGGAAAACATTGTGGCCAACACGGTTTTGCTGAAAGCCAGAGAAGGTAAGCGAGCCATCTGGAAGAGGATGGAGAAAGGAGGCGGCTGCTTGCTCCATCCTCCTTCATCCTACAGCATCATACATAAGCCCCCTTGGTCCTTTCTATGTATGTTCATAGCAGAGCCATGGCATGTTGTATGCGGGCTGTGTGTATGCACCTGTGACATGATGCTGTATTCCCAGACTGGAAGGACCATCCACACGTCCTGCATCCCTGAGTTCTGCTGCTGGCCTGATATTATGGGATCCATGGAGGGGATGTCCGCAGCCCCCTCTATACACAAGTGTGTGATGCTCGCTTTAACCCTTGCAGGGCTACATTTTGCTGTGATGATTCCAGGCCTGGTGGAATGTACACATTGAGCCTTGTGTGGGCATTGGTGGATGCTCAGCACCGGCACTACCCTGAGAACATGAGATTGACTCTCTCTGCTTCTCGCTTGCAATACAGGTCCGAATGTTGTCTTAGAGCCTGGGATTAGAATTTTAGGCCTGGAGGTCATTGACTATCTCATAGGTGTTTTGTGATTGCAGACGCTGTCACACACCCCCTTTTTTGAGATGCTGGGTGATGGTGGGGGGTCATTAGTGTTGGGATGACCATTTGACTGTCTTGACATTGTGTTCCAGCCTTACTAGAATAGTTTATTTGCATATTTTCATATTACATCATTCATATTGTGCATTCACGCCAGTCCCTGCCCTCAAGGAGCTTACAATCTAAGGCCCTTATCTAACATGCGTACATACTAGGGCCATCTTACACAGGCACTAATATACTTACCATCATGTCTCTGGAATGTGGGAGGAAACCAGAGTAGATGGGTAGGCAGGGGGAGGTAGGTAGAGGCCCCCTTAAGGCTGCATTCACACCTGAGTGACGTGATGTGCAACAGCCCATTGACTGCAATAGGTTGCCTGTCGTGCGACAAATGTGCCAAAGAAGCTCAAGTACCATGTTTTTAGCACTGAGCCAAGCATGCTTGGTGGATCACCTTTTTGCAGGTTTTGTTGAGCAGAAAACACAGGACAAATCACACAACTGTTACCCGCGTTTTAGGTTCCAAGAAGTAATGACACTGCAAGCGCAATGTGCCTTTTTGCGTGTTTTTTTCAAACATTTCCGAAAAAAGCAGGCAGAAACATGCGTTTATGGCCAAGTTTCCATGTCGCTCATGTGTAGATGGAGCCTGCGTGTTGCTTTTCCTATCTGATTGGGCATTCTGGGGATCCCTATATATGGTGGGTGGAGTTTAGATTTAAGGCTTCTGGCCAGAAGATAGAGAGAGAAGGGATCCTTTTTCAGGGTTCGTGCTTTCCCCTTTGAGGGAGGGGCTGAGGTTGGTTTCCATTTGGAGCTCACTAGAAGGAGAAGGGACACATGGATTTAAAGTGATTTTAAAGGATCATGTTTTATTTTTTTAAATAACAAACATGTCATACTTACCGGCTCTGTGCTCTAGTTTTGCACAGAACAACACCAAGCCTCCTCTTCTGGTTCCCCTGCCGGCGCTCCTGGCTTCCTCCTTCCTCCTGTTGTGTGCCCCCATAGCCAGCCACTTGCTATGGTGGCACTCGTGCATGCTTGCTCCTTTTCTGCCTCTGTGTGTCCATTGACACACAGAGCTCAGCTCAGCCCCCCCCCATTCCTCCTCATGGGCTGTGATTGACAGCAACGGGAGCCAATGGCTGCTGTCTCTGAGCCAGTGTGGAGGGGGAGAGTGGAAAGAGCCTCTGCTCTCATGCACAGCGCTTGATTGAGATAGGGCCCAGGTAGGTATTGGGGTAAGCTGGTGGGAGCTGCACGCAGAAGGTTTTTAAACTTGATGCAGAGAATTATTTAGGGTAAAAAAACCTTCAGACTTTATAACCACTTTAACAACAACAAAAAACTGGACTGGAGCACATTAGAAGAAGAGAGAAATTGGAGTATCCCCTTGTTCTCCCCTCCAAAAGATCTGCATGGCCTATGGGAGAGAGAGCATCCGGGAACAGAGAGGATAGGCATGCCCTCTGAACCGAAAGCTACAAGCTACCTCATGTTGTTCATTCATTTCAAGCCAATATTTGGACTGCTTAATTCATTCAGGAATTTTGTTTCCACAAGACGCTTCTGTTTGATAATCTAATGGGAAAAGCAGGGGCGGACTGACAACTCATGGGGCCCCCGGGCAATAGGGGATCATGGGGCCCCTGTGTCCTTGCCCAAACTCAAAAAAGCCTATAAAAAAGGTACCAGGGGCATCTCATGGGGCCCCCTACTGACCCCGGGCCCTCGGGCAGTGCCCGAGTCTCCAAATGGTCAGTCCACCCCTGGGGAGAAGTGTTCAGCATAGCCAATACCTAAGGTGTAGAGTGAGGGATGAGTTTACTGGTACAAACCTGGCCGTCCAGGTTCTGTAAACTTATATATATGAGTACTCCAGGAGAAGTAGGTGTAAGGACCAGGAGGATGAAAGTTCTTGGATGGTGGCCTCAGGCCACCATCCATACATGGACTGCATTGGTTTGGGCTGATCAGCCTGTGACACTCTGCCACGTGGCCACGGGTATGTAGAGGCTGGCATCTGGCTGCATGTGAAGGCCTTTTGGAATTGGGCCAGGCGCCACCCCTTATACCTGGAGAAAACCCCATGCAAATGAAGGGAGAACATGTAAACTCCATGCAGGTAGTATCCTGGTTGGGATTCAAACCATGAACCCCAGTTCTGCAAAGCATAAGTGCTAACCAATAAGCCACCAGGCTGCTCAGAGTAACTGATATGTATGTCTACTTTGGGATTTGTAAAGATTGCAGGTAGTGATTGGCAGATCTCCAAGTGTTTCTGAACTCCCATTATCTGTATCCAGAAACTATTATTTTTTGGCTACATAGTAGGATACAGTAATAACATGCTAACACGTTTCAGCCAAAGCCTTATTCATAACATGTTTGTACAGACACAACACAATCTATGTGTGAATGATTAAAACCAATTAAACCGCTCAATCTATTATGTAAATGACAGAGCAGTGGCTACAGTAACCAGACTCAATCATCATACAAATTTATCAGTAAAAATGATGTAATTATTAGTTTGTGACTTTACATAATCTAATAAACATCTTTAACCAAAATGGAGATATTTCAACACAAAATTGCTGCACTATCTTAGTAATGGTGTCACCCTCAATGTGATACATCACAGGAACTGGACAGACTGGAATTTCTAACCTATATGGAAACATTTATATAAGAAATGGCTGCACTTGCTTAATAATGATGTCCCTCTGTGTGATATATCACAAAACTAGACCGATCAGCATCCCTAATTAAAATGAAAAAATTTAAACAGAAAATTGCTGCGCTATCTCAATGATGGTGTCACATTCTACGTGACATATCACAATCATTGGACAACCAGCATTTCTGACCACAAGAGAGACCTCTAAATGAAAAATTGTGGCACTATTACAATAATGGTGTCACCCTCTGCATTGTTTATCACAAAAGCTGGTTACAGTGTTAAAATTCTTGGGATATGTCACAAAAACGGTTATATTTTATTGTAACAAAAAAATTGCTGCGCTATCTCAATGGTAGTGTCACCCTGTATGTGGCATATTACAAAAAACATTGTATTATGTTTGAAAAGTTACTGCGCTATCTCAATGATGGTGTTATCCTCTGCGTGATATATCACAAAATCTGGACAAACCAGCATTTCTGACCCGAATGGAAACATATAAATAAAAAAATTGCTGTGCTATCCCAATGATGTTGGCACACTGTGTTGTATATCACAAAAACTAGCCACGGTGTTAAAATTCCTTCAACAATTTTAAACAGAACGGAAACATATTTATTAGATTTTATTTAAACAAAAAAAAGTTGCTGCACTGTGTTCCCTATGGCTGGTACATGATCACATTTATTAGCTTGTTGTCTGACAGATCTATCACAAATGGTTCCTGATTCTGGTGGTATCCGAGTGTTTTTTTGTCTGGCATTAAAGATGTTAAAGCAGCCATTCATCCAGAGTTCTATGGAACCCTTGGGTTCCTTCAGGATTAGCTAGGGGTTCCTTGAGCTTTTGCTAACTGACCTCCCATATGATGGTGCCTTCAAAACTCCAGCTCCAACACCATGAAATGGCTGCAAGGGTGTCATTCTGGCCACCCCTTTAAAGGAGGGGTATGTAACACTCACCACCACCAATGTAAAGTGGTTTTTATAGAAAACATAGCAAACATGTCTATACTTACCTGCTCTGTGTAGTGGTTTTGTACAGAGTAGCCAGGATCTTCTTCTTCTCGGGTCCCCTGCAGGCTCTCCTGGCCCCTCCCTCCTGTTGGGTGCCCCCACAGCAAGCAGCTTGCTACGGGGGCACCTGCTTCTCCATGTGTCCATTCCCCTCTCTCTTCTCATTGGCTGTAATTGACGGCAGTGGGAGCCAATGGCTCCTGCTTCTGTCTCAGTCAATGAGAAAAGGGAGTCCCAGGATAGCCGAGACTCCAGTGCACATCGCTGAATCATGAGGGGGCTTAGGTGAGTATTAGGGGGGGCTGCTGCACAGAGAAGGTTTTTTTACCTTTATGCATAGAATGCATGAAAGGAAAAATACCTTGAACCTTTAGAACCACTTTAACACTGGCAATCCTACAATGGTCAGCTTTTAGTCTTTTTTGTAAAACCTTTATCTTAAAAGGAAAAAGAAACTGTTGATGTAACGGCTTAAAAAGTGCTAGCTGGAGTTTGGCTTTAATTTGTTAGTCACTTTTATAATGTTCATCTAAATCTACTAGTCCATGCAACACTAATATCTTCACAGGTTGACAATGCTGTCAAAACAAGATCAGTGTCTTTGAAGATCAACTAACCAAGGGTGGATTTGTTGCTCTTCCATAGATACAGTGGAGGACCATGTGTAGCCACCCTAACACAGAAAGTATGCTATTGGATGGATAGCTAGGTAAAATAAAGGGGAAAAAAATAAATAAAAGAAAACTGATACAGCCACCACATCTAAGGATTGGTAAGCTATGATATATACATTGTTTTGTTTTTGGGTTTACATACACTTTTAACATAGAGAACCGATCACAAACATCTAATTTTCTAACCTGTCTCCCAGCACCCTATTTCACAATTCATTTTCCATCAACTATCCCAGGGCAGGTGGTTGCACATTGTCATCTCAACGTCACTCAATCTCAACTTGTCCCCTATTCACCTGTAGGCTCTTTCTGCCCTACAAAACCAGCCAACTCCTGGGTGCTGAGGGCAAGGAGGGCCCTGACTACAAGCTAGGATTCCTTCTGGCATGTTAGGAACTGTTAACAGATTTTTCTCCAACATTAGAAATCTTCTTGTTCAACCCCTTTGCCATCATCTAACTGGCTAGAAGAAGACTCCTTCCTTACAGTATTTCAACCCAGAAATTCTAAAGAATTATCAAAATTCAATAACTATTTTTTCCTGGTAACACTCAGCTACACTACAGCAATCAAGACACCGTCTGTCTGAAGGCAGCTGGTCAACATGTTCATCAGACAGCATGCTGTAAGGTACAAAAAGCTGCCCCAACATTATCCTCAGGCTCTCTCTGGATCCATTGACCAGTATAAGACAGCATTATAATATATATATATATAATACATATATAACAATATATATGTGAAAATGTTTTTTTAAGGTTGTTGCAGCTGTCCTGATGTTCCTGTGCCCTCATTATTTCAGGATCAGCAGTAGATTCAGCACTACCAAGAGCTATAAAAGAGAGCAGGTTCTTCCACTGATAATCATTTTTGTGTTATCATAAAATCAGTCAGAGAACAGCTATGCCAAACCAGTAGACATTACAACTGAGCTGAAAGTAAGCCTGTCCAAATGGAAACAACAGCAAAAGGAGCACCAGATGGTTGCCTTAAGAAGCTGTAATCATTATTTGCAGATAATGTAACAATAGGATCATAAAAGGTATTAGTGCATTTCGAGGTCCAACAATCTCCCTTCACCAGGGCTTCAATAAAAATGACAATGCTTCTTTTAGAACTCTATTTGAAGACTCCTGGGAAATTCCAGATAGAAATAAAGCTCTGCCATTTCTGACTTAAATCTGAAATTGCAAAATCCAGAGTTGTCATCCTTAACCTGGCTTCAGTCACTTGTTTGAAATAAGCCTGCAGCCAGTGAAGAGTTTGTAGGCAGGTGCAGTATGCTTTCTCCATTGTAGGTGGCACTTGACCTGCTCGGTGCCACGGCCTGGAGAGGAAGCCAGGAGAAACCTTGTTTTCCTGGTCTCTGAAGGCAGTGTTCCATTTGGCTACGCTGCATTCAGGTGGCCCCTGGTAGCCATCATGGGTCAGAAGAGCCTTTATAAGACACTGCCCCCAGGTTTTGTAGTAGAGAAAGATCATACGCGTGTCAGGGAAAGTAATTAGCGGCAGGGAAAGGTTCCCGATGAATAGGGACATGCCATCCTGCATGGAAGTCTCTCCATTGGGACCAGACTGGCCTCTGAAGACAGATCTTACCTTCAGCATCTCTGCATTGTTTTACCTGATGAGTGCTGTCCCACTCAGGTTGTTTGTAGTTGAGCATACTCTTTTAATACATGTTATGAGTTATCTGCAACTGGGCTCTGTGTTACCACTGCCACCGCACCACGCTGCACCTACCCACACTTCCACAGTCGGCAGGATAAATCCCTTGCTATGGATGCAGGAGGATTGCGCTTCATCATGGCTCTGCTAGGATTGGCCTTAGCCCTGATACTGAAGTTTAACAGCTCAAATATCCCCTTGGCTGAATGGCAGGAGAGACTGGACAGTGCCATACTCTTTTTTCTCAAAGCGTCAATTGAACTTTAAAGCAAACCTATTTTTACTCTACGTCATGGAGTCTCCCTGATTGACAAGTTTGATTTAAGATATTGACTGGTAGTGCTGCTACCAATGTGGCTGGTAGCAGCACTGGCTATTAACTCCCTAGTGGATGACGCTGGGCAACAGGGATAACGCTGCCGGAGGAACAGTGGGCCACCGTAGAAAGATTGTGCCACACCTAGATGGATTGTTTGGGAAGATGTACGGTTTTGGAGCAAGGGGAAGATTCTTTGTCAGAAAACAACAGGACGATGAGAATCTCATTCACTATGTGGTAACCATACAGATCTTCTGGAGGCACCTGTAAAAGAGGGATGTGCGCAGCTGTGCCGACATCACTGATTTAGACCACATGCTGAAGGACCAGTTTAAAGCTGGCATAAGAGCTGATCCAGTCCCGAGAGCCGTGCAGGTGACAGTTATTGCAACCCATCATTTCCTTCCATGCTGCAGTGGTGGATGCAGTTGCAAGGGAGTAAGAATAGGCAGAAGCAACAATGACAGTGACTAAAAGGTATGAACCTGTGTACCTGAAGGAGTCTTGGCTCCTTCACTCCTGTCAGTCTTACAAACACACTGAGAGAGCAGGATGTGGCCTCCTTGACACAAGAGATGTCCTCCTTTAAATGGGACTCTCCCCAACCCCATAGAGGTGAGAATCCATTAAGCAGGGACCCCGTGGCATACTGGAAGTGCAGGCAATGTGGCTGCTATGGTCATATATCAAAGAACTGCGGTCTGAATTTAAAAAACAGAACAATTAGACCCCTATTGGCTGTCCCTCAGAGCGGCCAACAATTTACCCATCCTGGTTGAAGGCATCACCTGGGTGAGGATCCAAATTGAGGACCAGGTTGTGGGGTGGGTAGGAGTAGTGGTGGTCTACAGTCCAGTTACCCGGCAGTGCCTGTTTTGTTGGGTATGTATGTTCTGAAGTATTTGGACTTACCTCTTCAAATACGAACATTCTGGTTGGTGTGCCCGGGGTTGTAACGGTATAGCTTAGGATGCTCCAGGCCTATGAGGCTCAGCGGAGGGCAACCAAGAAGGAACCAGAACACGTAGGGGGGGTTCGTACACCCCCAAGCAAAAATGACTCTTGGTCCCACTACAAGAGGCGGTCTAGTCTCTCCCCGTCAGGGCCCACAAGAAGCTACAGGGGGCCACTGTTATGGTCGAACCCTGCAAGGACCCAGTGGCAACACGGAAGTGGCTGGTGGGCCAAACATTGTCCAAAGTCTACCGTGGAAAAGTCTTGGTGCAGTTTATCAATCTGGGAACCACACTGATTTCACTCCCCAGGCATGCCACCCAGGCTAACCTCATCCATGCATCTCCGAGGCTCAGCTAGGGGTAGAAACCATATGTGCCCCTCTACAAGCAGCCATGGTATCCTAGGATGAAGCTCAATACAAGCTACTACTGGAAAAGCTGGATAATACCTTTCAAGACTTTCCCCCGCCAGAACAGAGACTGCTCCACCAGCTACTGGAGAAGCTCTTGCTAGTAGTGTTTGCCACCAGTCCAGAGGATTACGGGTTCACTGAAGCCATTGACCACCGAATCCACACAGGGGATACACCACCCATCAGGGAGAGGCACCATCACATTCCCCCAGAACTGTGCCAGGAGGTCAAGGATTTGTCTGCAATATGCTACAGAGTGAGATGATCCAAGAAAGTCGCAGTCCTTGGGCTGCCTCTGTCATCCTAATACGAAAGAAGAAAGAAGGACGGCAGTCTGTGGTTTTGTGTGGACTGTTGCAAATTCAATGCTTGCACCCACAGGGATACCTACCTGCTGCTTTGGGTGGAGGAATCATTGATGGCCCTTGGAAAAGCAAAGTTCTTCTCCACTCTGGATCTAGCTAGCAGCTACTAGCTGTTCCCAGTTCGGGACCAAGGCCAAGAAAAGACCACCTTTATCACCACCTTAGGGCTGTTCGAGTTTAACCATTTGCCCTTCGGCCTCAGCAACTCCCCCAGCTCTTTCCAGTGCTTAATGGAAAGATGTCTCCGAGACTTTAACTTTGAGACTGTGCTAATCTAATTAGATGACATTATCATCTTCAAGATTTTTGAAGACCACAATAAACATCTGAACCAGGTGTTGGTGAAAAACACCAAAAGCACTAGGGGACATAAGTTGGAGCCCAAGTGGGTACGTACCCTGTACTGGGTGGTGGGGCAGATTTTCCCACCTACCCCTATCTATGACTTGGTCTCTGAGGGGTCCAATCCCAGGAAAAGGCAACTCCAGCAAAATATTCTGGGACCCTGTGTGCTAAGCGGTGACTGCTTCAGAAAGCCTGTTGATGGTCGGGAGGCATTCGACTCCAGAAATCTCTCACAAATGCAGGAGGCCCCTGCTGAATGGTTCCTGCCTCCCTTTGTGCTTGAGCCTCTGGCCTCCCATGACACAGAGACTGACGGCTCTGGTCCTGGGAGTCCATGAGACCCGGCAACCCCATTCAGTACAACAGACTGTACTAATACATCTGAGAACGCAACCTTGGACCTGGGTGAAGAGAAGACAGTAGACATCTGTGACCCCTTGCCACCTGCAGCTCCCAAGTCACTACCTGAAGATGAACCTTTGCCAAGTGACTCTGCTGAAAGCCAAGAGAATTGCCGACCTTTGCTGTCCAACCTGCAAGATATTCTGACTATTTTGTTTGAACTTGTTTTAATTGTTCTGCCTTAACCTTGCTATAATTTGCACTTGCTGTTGTTGTTCTTACCATATTGCGTTGCCGAGGACAGCATCTGTAAAAGAGGGAGGGAGTGTAGAGAGGTGCAGTCCGCTTTCTCCATTGTAGAGCTCGACTGGAGCAGTGTCACAGTCTGGAGAGGAAGTCAAGAGAAACCTGGTTTCAGTATGGTATTCTGGTCCCTGAAGGCAACGTTTTGGTTGGCTAGGTTGCATTCAGGCGACCCCTTGTGGGTCAGCAGAGCATTTATAAGTCCCTGCCCCCAAGTTTTGGCTCTCTTTTGTGAAGTGGTCAAAATAGGTAATGATAATCCCTCTGTCGTTGAAAGTGATTAGCGGCAGGGAAAGGTTCCCAACGAGTAGGGACATGCAATGCTGCACAGAAGCCCCCCCCCCGAATGGGACTGAACCAGCCAGGCCACATTCCACCATCTAAAGACAGACAGAGTGCCTCTTACCTGCTGCATCTCTACATTGAACTATGAGTTTTTCCTAATATGGCACGCTCTTACTTGGGTTGTTTGTAGCTGAGTACACTCTTCAATACAAGTTTTGAGTTATCTGCAACCGGACTCTGTGTCCTTACTGCCGCCACCTCACCACACTGATCCTAACCACAAGTTAGCACTCTTGATGTGCACATACTTGTTCTTTGTCAGCAGTGACCCAACAGTAAAAAGTAGAATAAGAGGAGCTTAAAGCATCTCCAAAACAAGTCAGAAATGGCAGCTCCCATATTTCCTATCCTGATTACTTCCTTTACAGATAAACTAAGGGGCCCATTTTTTATTGGACAGAAGTTTATCCCTTCTTTGCTCTAATCTGGACGGTTACTCCTTCACTTTGGGCCCCATTCATGAACTGTGGGCTGCAGTATGCTGCCTGCAGTGCCCAACTGAGTTTTCTTTGTGTAGCACTACCCCCCTAGGGATTGCTGATGAATTGGGTCCCCCTATAGTTTTTCACAGCCAGGCATTCAGCATTCTCCACACAAGCCTGCATTTGTAGTCAGAAACCAGTCCTTGAGCTTTTGTTTTGTATTTTATTGAGGGGATTAGATCTTGAATAGGGTAAGGAGGGGTATAGGATGCCCAAGGGAACCAATAACTGAGGAAAACTTCCTGAATTATTCACAAGCTTCTCCTTCTTCTGCAACACTGTTGGAATGCTAGCCAACATCTCCTAGTGGTACCACCCCAAACCCTAGATGAACTCCTCTTCACCCAGCAATCTTGAGATTGGGGGTGAGGAGATCTGGCTCCTATTCCTTTAAATGAAGTTAACAGTCACTAGTAGGGGGCTAATCTGGTTTCCCACCAGAGTGCTGCTTCCCTTATCCACGCAGGGGGTGCAGATGTACTCACTCAGATCCTGTCCTGTATCACTTGCGGGTTGGCTGCTGCTACCAGGCCTATCAGCTGGGCTGCTCCTTCCCTGCCATACAGGTGGTCCTTGCTCAGGGGGCCAGTGAACTCTAAGTTTTCCGCCTCTCCCACTCCAGGCTTGCAGGCTGGCCCCATCCCACTAGGCCTCCTGGCAGCCTTCCTCCTCCAGCCTCCCATCTTCCTACTTCTTCTTCCACCCAACTCTTCACACTCCTCTTCCTGAGCAGGCTCTAACACTTTTAAAAGACTCCAGCCCCTTGCCAACCTCTTGTTGGAGATTGGCTAGGATCCCTCAAAAGTGCAACCGACCACTCCTCAGATCCACCTACTGCTTCCAAGGCCCTCCTCCGAAAGTCTCAGAGCAGGGGGAAATTCCAGAGGCTGGCCTGCAGAGCCTCTCAGCCCTGACCATAATTTGACCCCATTGGGTATTACACCTGAGCTGCTAACCAGCTCCTGTCTAACCATTAGGATTCAGATCCCTCAAGCTAAACTAGGAGGGTGCTACATTTGCTTAATGCAGTAGAGAGAACTCCACCATTAAAGGAAAGTTGAACAAATTACTTTGATTTTTTTTTGTCCCTCTTCATTTGTTTTGCAAAATTTTAATTGATTTTTAATAAAAAAAAAATTTTTTTTAGCACAATTTATTAATTTGTTAAAGGTTTTTCTTTTTAATAACAATCATAATGTGGCATGTAGTTGCTGTATATTGCATAATACATGAAATGTTAGATAGCAGCACAGGATTTGAGCAATACTGAGACATATTTACTGTATATTCAAAATAACACAATACAGACCAAAGCCGGCTAAAGAAAATGGACATATAGTTGTGCATGGAATGGGTGGGGCAAAGCAAAACAAAAAGGGGAGGAGGGAAATGTGTAGGCCATATTCTCCTAATGCAGATTGATGAGATTTGGAGATATGAGGTATTGTGGTAAATGTCACGATTTAGAGATTTTTGGATAGGACAGAAGGGAAAGATGGAGGTACAGGGGTCAGAGGGGAATAATGCTGGCCAAAGCACAAAAAGCAACATAAAATAGAGGATCGTAAGAAAAAGGGGAGTTGGGTTGTTGGGGACTTGGTCTAGTTGCTTATCACAGTGAGAGTAATGAGTGGTCAAGGTTCAAATTATGATTGTACTCTAGCCATGTGGACCAAATTTTCTAGAATTTGGGATAAATGTTGGTTAGTATAGGAGTAAGTTTTTTGTGACTTGCCCCTCTTCATTTGATTTGGTGCTTCACTGGTTTCAAAACTACACTAAGCTCATTGTAAATACATGGCTGTGTCTTATACATGTGCTGCTTTTTTTTTGCCCGTGGGCCCATGGTAAAGCCCGACCTCATTTTTAAATGGACCCCTAAGTAAACATTCTTCATTTTGTACAGTTGCAATACATCCTGGATAGCATTGCTTTCTGTGTTCCCACAGGTGAACTTTCCCTTTTTTTCCAGTTTTGGTAACAGAGAGTCAAAGGCATGGGCGTTATTATTATTATTATTACTATTCAGGATTTATATAGCGCCACAGTTTGCTCAGCACTTTACAATATAAAGGGAGACAATACAGCAACAATACAGTTCAATACAAGAGGGTTAGGAGGGCCCTGCTCCTTGGAGCTTACAATCTAAGAGGGAGGGGCTGGTGGTACAAAAGGTAATAACTGTGGAGGATGAACTGGTAGAAGGTATAGAAGATTCCATTATTAGCTGAAGGCAGGATAGGTTTCCTAGAAGAGATAGGTTTTCAGAGATCACCTACAAGTGGGCAGAGTAGGCGATAGTCTGATAGATTGGGGTAGAGAGTTCCAGAGGATGGGAAGGCTCTGGAGAAGTCCTAGAGACGAGCATGGGAGGAGGAGAAAAGAGAGCTAGAGAGTAGGAGATCGTGGGAGGAGTGGAGAGGACAGTTTGGGTGATATTTGGAGACAAGATTGGTGATGTAATTTGGGGCAGAGTTATAAATGGCTTTATGTGTTATTGTTAATATTTAGAATTTTATTCATTGGGCAACGGGAAGCCAGTGGAGGGATTGGCAGAGAGGGATGGCAGATACAGAATGGTTATTAAGGTGAATGAGTCTGGCAGCAGCATTCATGATCGACTGAAGAGGGGATAACCTGCAATGAGGTAGGCCAATGAGGAGGGAGTTACAATAGTCAAGGCGAGAGATAACAAAAGAGTGAAAAAGTTGCTTAGTGAGTTTAGAGATTAAGAACGGGCGTATCTTGGAGATGTTGCGGAGGTGAAGTCTACAAGATTTGGACCGTGATTGGATTTGGGGCTGAAAGGACAGATGGGAGTCCAGGATTACACCTAGTACCCTGGCATGAGGGGAGGGAATGATGATTGTGTTATTGATCTTGATGGAGAAGTCAGGGGAGGGGGCACAGGCTGGAGGGAAGAGTATGAGCTCCATTTTGGAAACATTTAGTTTGAGAAAGTGAAGTGACATCCATGCCAATATGTCACTTAGTAGGTTAGTAATGTGAGAGGAGACTGAAGGGGTGAGGTGAGGGGTAGAAAGATAGATTTGTGTGTCATCAGCATAGAGATGGTACTGAAAGCCATGGGAGTTTATCAAGGGACCAAGGGAGGAGGTGTAGATGGAGAAGAGAAGGGGTCCAAGGACAGAACCTTGAGGGACCCCTACAGAAAGAGGCAGTGAAGAGGAGACAGAGTTATAGGTAATGCTGAAGGACCGTTGTGATAGGTAGGAGGAGAACCAGGAGAGAGCAGAGTCTCAGAGGCCAAGAGAGTGGAGTTTATTGAGGAGGAGGGCGTTGATGGGTAATTCCTTCCTTGGGTACACAGATAGCAACATTAACTTTTTTTCAGCAAAGTGGGAAAGTTAGAAGCACTGCCAGGTTTTTAGTTCTGTGTCCTACTTGGGTGGATTTAAGGGAAGAAATTAAAGTACATACTGTATATAATGATCGCCAGCAGATATTATTGTATCCTGATAAAAAAAAATAAAGTTTAAATTCTATCTCCTGTGCAGGACCAGAAAGCTCAGTAGTCCCTCCTACCTGTCACAGTTAGAGTTGATGGTTGATGTACGACCCTTTCACAGGCAGATAAGGAATGTCCTGACCTAAATGAATAAAGGGGCACTCTAAATATGAACTCCAGCAGATTTGAAAAAAAAAACACAAACAAATTTTAATGCAGTTCTGTATTCTTCCAAGTAATATTGAATATCTTTTTAAATGCACCCACTGCAAGTACCTGAATTTGTCTTTATAGTATTCTGAACCAAATGGACATGTAGAGTTGTTTTTGTGTATTACTTGCTAAGCCATTTTGTGGGTGGGGCCATGCACTAGGGGTACCTCTGGCTGAGTGTGCGTTCATCAATGCCTGGGACTAGGCGGGAACTGCGGTCATGTGCATAGTCTACCATTAAGAAAGTCTTCCGACTTAGAGATGAACTGACTCTGCAAGTAGTATAAAGCCATATCTCTCTCTACCATTGATCTACTCCCAGTGTGTTTCTCCACCAGCCAGCGTACCTCCGCTACCTCAGTCCCAGTAATGGAATGAAAAGCCGCTGGACACAAAGCATGGGTCTCATGCATGCCCTGTGTTAACTCCTTCCATTCCATACCTATTAGTCAGAGTAGGGATCTCCATAAAGCTGGTCTACTCCCAGTTGCTATGGGAGATGGACCACTAGGGAGAGAGCCCATCTGGCACCCCCTCACTACCAGATGATATCCCACCTTCCCCTGGTGCCACACCTCAACTGGTTGCCTGTGACTTGACTTGGTTGTCATTAGCAACAACCTTGTTCTTCATCAAAGTGCAGCTTACTTGTACTGTAGTACCGTATACTTCATAGCCCTTAGTGCTGTTACAGACCCGGGTTCTTTGTATACTCCGTCCCCTTTATGCACCCCTTTTTGAATAACTTCAGAACAGACTCAGGAGAAAGTTGGCAGTCTTTACTCCTCTTCTTTAGTGCAAACATGATACAGGATGAATGACGAACAGTTCCTTTCATCCCTGTCTAACTACAAAATCAAAAACGAATTCTCCTGCGCTGTAGGACCCAGACAGGTGGCGAATGGATGGAACCAGACCTGGAAAAATCGACCACCAATGCATGTAGGGTTGTGTGGCTCCAAACAAGGCTGGAGAAGCACGACCAATACTGCAGAACAAAATGAAAACGAGACGCGCACCAAACTTGCGCATTACCTCAATAACCAAAATTTATTAATTATAAAAATAGACTCACAAACAGCTCAGACCTAGCTCTGATGAAGAAGGGACACCCTTCGAAACGCGTCAGCTGTACTGAATATCCATCCCCTTGATGGGATTCGCGCTGTCTTCAAATCCCTTTGAGGACTTACATGCCTGATTTTATTCGCTGTTTGTGAGTATATTTTTATAATTAATAAATTTTGGTTATTGAGGTAATGCGCAAGGTTGGTGCGCTTCTCGTTTTCATTTTGTTCTAACTACAAAATCAGCCCACGCATATGTTACAATTGGGTTACAGTCCATGTATGGTTGGCGAGTCGTTTATTGGAGGCATGGTCCATGGCTGTTGGCATCCTGGGAGTCTACATATAGGTGATACTCTCTGATCAGCAGAAGCACAGATCTTAGTCTCCAACCGACTTGTTCACAGCGGCTTCTTCAGCGACTCTCGGGCCTCAGCCTTCCCCCCATTTATAGTACAGGTGGGCCAGCTGAAACCCAAAAAGCCCACAAACCGGTTACCAAGAGTTAACCATTATCCAACCCAGCTCGGGACGGTATCTAACTCACTTAAGCAGGGTTCAAGCTGCTTACAGACATAAAAAATGTGCTGACAAGGAGCATAAATGGTGAAGAATAGAATGAAAACCTTGCCAATCTCTTGCTGTTCCTTCATTGTCCAGTCACAGGCTAGGGGAAGGAGGTGACCAAGCTGTATTGCATAATTACAGTAAAGAAAATGAAGGTCACCAGCATGACTGTGTGTTTAACATGGCTGTGAAAATCTTAGGACTGGCTGAGCAATACGAATCTTTTATCAGCTCCAATACATTTTTCTTCTGTGTTTCTAGCTGTTTTTCATCAAGTTCAACTTTAAGGGAAGGTCTAGCTACAACAAGATGTATTAAAGCAGACGTATGGGCTTTTTTTCCCTGTTATACTTACCTAGGTGGATGCAGCATCGGTCCGATGCTGCATCTATTCCCCACCGGCTTTAAGTGTGAGAACTCATCGATAACATGACCACGGATCGCCGAGTTCTTACAGCTGCTCTGAGCAGAGAATGGTGGCTGTCAGTCCCCCTCCCCCCACACAGACACACTCACTGGATCGCTGGGCTGTAAAGGAGGGAGTGGCTGGCTCAGGCTCTGAGCGGATCACTGAAAGGCAGAACCAGGTGCTGCTGCAGACTCTGGGGTGGATCTAAAGTCGGGATCTTTCCCCCAGCCTGGACCGGCTGAGTGATATCAGCTGACAGGGGGCTTCAGTCTGTTGTTAGCTGAAAAACGGGTCACAAGAGTGCAGAATGAACTGCTTTCCTGTGATCCACAGGAGAAGTACAGCTAATAGAGCTTTGGCTGGACTTCTCCTTTAAAGATGAGTGGATGTTAGACCGTCAGAAGTACTATTCGTTGCTCATCTTAAATGGGCAGGTCATTGGATAGATAGCTGAAGATTGTATGCCATAGAGCGGGGGTCTCCAAACTTTCTAGACAAAGGGCCAGTTTACTTTCCTTCAGACTTCTGAGGGGCCGGACTGTAGCCTTTGGGAGTAGAATGGGTCCCAATGTCAGTGAGGAAAAACAATGCCCCATTGTTAAGGGTTAGTGAGAGGAATTGTGCCTCATCGTTGGTGTCACTGAGAGCAATTGTACCCCATCAGTGGGGTCATTGGGCCCTATTGTTGGTGTCATAGGATGAAATTGTGCCCCATCGTTGGTGTCCTTGGGAGGAATTGTGCCCCATCATTGGTCTCAGTGGGAGAAATTTTGCCCCATTGTTGGTATCAGTGGATGAAATTGTGCTCCAAGGGCTGGATAAAAGCAAGCAAAGGGCCACATCTGGCCCTCGGGCTGCAGTTTGGAGACCACTGCCATAGAGAGTCTAGAAAGCAAAAACAGATATACTGGCTGGCTAGAACACAATATCCGTGTGATATCCATGAAGATGTGAAAGGAGAGAAATCAGGAGAGAGTGGGCTGTAGCCAATAATAGAGGTGAATGATAGAAACTCCTGTAGCTTTTCAACCACATGTGTTGCAATGATGATGGTGAGTCCTCTGGATAATCTTATCAGTTCACTGGAGCATTTGAATTTTTTCCTGATACATTTTCCATAGAAACGTGCCAAAATGAGTGTCAACACGCTTTGTAACACATGTTAAAGCACATCATCACAGGTTGAATGCATGGGAGCACTCATTATAACAAGCATGTTGACATGCCATGTAAAGTAACAAATAACAATGAAAACTCTGACCAAAAGAAACCAAAAATAAGGAAACACGGATGAATGGGATTATGGCTGCTGCAGTCTTCAAAATGTGTCTAACTTCCACATTAGTGAGTCCTATAAAAGTGTATATAGACCGCACTGCCATAAAATGTAAATTAAAATTACTAAACAATTTGCCATGTGAAAATGCAAAAAATTAATAAAATAAATGAACACCGGAAAATACAAATAATGTCCAATGTATCAGTAAGTCCCATTCAAATGATAATTGTTGGAAAACCAAAAAATAGGTGCTGGTGCCATTAGTAACAGAAAAAAACAGGTGACCACTTCCAGGTGACCACTTCCAGGTGAAAACTTCCAGGTGACCCCACATGGATTTGCACTCACCACAATGGATGGACCTTCTATTACTAGATAGGTCTTACCGTGCTTTTGTTTTGGTTGGACTCACTGTGTGTCTTGTCACCAACTTGACCATTCATATGTACCAAGTATGTGATGCTTTACCATGCAATACACCACCATTCAAAAAACAGTATCGGACAAAAGGTTAATTGCGCAAAGCAGCCGACTTTATTAAATGATATAAAACCTAATAATAACACCACACTCACATGTGCCTATGGACCGGCACCAGGTACATACAACGCTTGTGGTTAAGAAGGCTGTCACCGCCCCGAGACCAGACGCTGGCTTGTGCAATGTAGGATGCAATGAAAAGTGCATTGTTTCATTGATACAAAAGCGCACTGAAATAGTGACTGGGGCATTATCACTGATTTTAATAGAAAACACATGAGGCAAAAATATATAGGTGTGAATAGGCCCTTAGTTTAAAGTAGAACTAAACTAAACTTCTGTCACTTATTTTTGCCATCTGTGTCCCATTACAGGAAATTCCTTGTCCTATACACAAAAATAAAGAGAGAGAGATTCCTGGTTGTCACCAGGGTCAGCAGACATATTGTCCTAATTGGAAAAATTCCCCTTTTATGTCCTGGTGACAACTCAAAATTTGGGATTTTCTTTCACTTTCACTCTCGTCATAGTGGTTACCAGAACAAATAGAGGTTTAATATCCCTAATGGGGATACAGACTGTTGAATATCCCTAATGGGGATACAGATTGTTGAATATCCCTAATGGGGATACAGATTGATGTCTTAGACAGCAGTAAAAACCTGACAGGTGTTCTAATTCCTCTCAAATCTATCCAAAAAGGTTTGTGTTTTAATTACACTTTAGGATGGAGTAGATGAAGGTTAGAATCTTTTTTTCCTTGATGGAGATATTTCCCTCCAACTTACTCCTCTTTCCCTCCTACTCCTCTGTTACTAGCATGCTATATGATAAGGTGTCACTGGAAGAAACCGTGAGGGGAGATTTCCCCATGGAGTATACAGACAGCATTAAAAACCTGAAATTACAATCCTTCTCCTCTATCCAAAACTAAAAACAAAAACATTTTGGCTGGGACTTCTTTTGTGTCTGAGCGTAAGAATCCAACAATGGGGGAGTCGAGAATGCCCAACCTCCATGTAACATCCTCCTAGTTAAGGTTTAGGATGTTAGGTAAACTTAGTTTGGCTCCTCTGTAGCCAGTGGAGCAGTTCTTCATTGCTCTAGCCTGCTCATGGTTTCACAAGCTGCTGATCTAAATATTTCCCCCATGCATTCAAGAAAGTTCTGGAATCACAGTGGGAGGAAAGGCAGGACAGTCTGAATATTTATGTGTGCCTAGCCAATCCCTGGGGTGGTGTGCCCTAGGGGGTTGGGAAGCCCAAAAATAGTCTAATAGTCTGAGGCCTGGAGCAGGGGTTGAGATGGTCCTGGGTCCTGTCCTGCAGGAAGAGTACCCTGCCTTGCTGGAATGCTGTTTGAGGATCATCGAGGTCTCTATTATGGCATAGCTGGTGGGCCTATTTCAAGCCTGGTCTGGGATTTTGGTCTGGATAGATCGCTGAAGAGTACTCGTTGGAATTTGGAGGGGAGTGCCCAGCTTTCCTGTGGTATTGTGAGCTTTGTTTCTCACTGAAGAGTGTCTAGTGGTTATCGTAGGGAGGCATCCGATGATCCTGTGGCTTTGCTAGTGCTTACCTGAATCCACAGCCCTAGTCACTCTGTGCAAATCTCTGTTCTCTAAAAAAAAAGGAACCAGTCACTACTCAGCTAGTGATGACACTCTTGGGAGCGCCGTCTCATCCTGCTTTGTTTCATAGTATTAGGACTGTGGGAAGAAAAGTGTCCTCTGTTAGTTCAGAATTTCTTCTTTTTTGGGGGGTTATCCCATGTTCCCCCTCACCCCATCCAATTTAATGTGCAATAAAAGCATAAAAGACATTCCCTAGACTGGTACTGCGTGAAAGAGAGAGAGAAGAAATGCTGGCCTGGTTAATCATATCCAAAGGGTAGATGAAAAATAGAAGGCCAGGACAGGAAAGTTTTGATCTGTATATATCTCCAGAATTCATTATTCTTATTATTCTTATATCTTAGTCTACCTGCTCTAGTCCTGTGTGCCTCAATGCTGTTTCTATAGGATTGGTAGAACTGTTCATGTTAAGACATTGGACCACAGCCAAGTTACAGATCAAGACTGAGTGGCTTATTTACTACCTGAAGGGAAAGTGGCTGAAGGTTTTTTTTATCTTCATGCATTCTTTTAAAGAAATCTCATGATGAAAGCAGCTTTCTCTGGGGGCAGCCAGCAGGGGGGAGGAGCCAGGAGTGCCGGCCAGGGACCCGAGAAGAGGAGGATCAGGGCTGCTTTGTGCAAAACCATTGTACAGAGCAGGTAAGTAAAACATGTTTGTTATTTAAAAAAAAAATGGAATGCTGAACCTCTACAATGACTTTAAGAAAGTATAGGAAAATCTTCACAAAATTATCATTTTATAACATCATCAGGTTAAGTGTAAGTAGGCTCTTCCACCTTCTGTACCCTCCCATATACAGTACCCCAACAAACTGTCAGCTCTTTTACCATTATACCATAATAGATTGTGCTCTATGTTGTCCATTGCATCTTCACATATGCCCTAATAGATTGTACACTTTTCCACCTTCATGTTTCCTCCCTTATTCCGCAATTGATTGTAAGACCTTCCACTTTCCAAATCTTTCCCTTATACCCTAATACACTGAAAGCTCCTTCACCCTCTACATCTCTCACTTATACCTTTAATAGATGGTAAGTTCTTCCACCTTCTTTATCCTCCCTTGATGAAAGAGACCACAAGGAGGCTCCTCAGATCATGATCCACAGAATAGATAGGTGTCGTCCTCTGTGATATTCCTTTTGTGTGGAGCATTATATATGTGATAGAAGTTCTAACCCTTCCCCGCTCTATCCAAGGCTGGATGGAGTTATACTGACGGCCTCTGATGAATGGTGTAACCCCATAAGGCTTCTTGGTTGTTGTTCCAATGTGGATTCCCTCTCTTCTGTATGTATGGGTGAGATATGTTTACTAAAATATTCTTTGTGTATAGTAGCACCATCATTCTTATTATTATTATTACGTGCCCTCGAGATGATGTCAACTTTGGGTGACCATATAGATAGTGTTTCTCCAGTATGATCTATTTCTGTTTCAGTCTTAAATCAGAACGAGAGGCAAAACTTATTTTTACATTTATTTTGGATTGCGTAAAAGGGGGTTATAACCCCTGTTGGTTTTTATTTTGTCATCTGTGTCCCTTTGGGGAGATTTATCTTCATTCCTGTCCCATAGCCAAAACAAAAAGTGAGAGGAAATTCCTGCAATTAAAGGAATCTCTTCGCCTTCACCCCAAATCATCAGAACTAGTGTCCCCATTGGAAGATTTCCTCTCCACTACTGCTCTGGTTATTTTACTTTCACTTTTAATGATTATGGTAAACAGGAATATAGGGTGGACAGGGGAAGAGGTAGCAATAAAAAGCCGGACAGGTGTTCTAATCCATCTCTACTCTGTCCAAAACAAAAAAAAAAATGTTTTGCTCTTAGTTACACTTTAAAGAAGAACTCTGGAATAGGCATAAAATCACCCATTAGTACACCCCTTACATAAAACACAAAACAGTTAATACAATTTTGACAATTCTTATAATTTAGGAGAAAAGTCTAATTGACATTTTATGGCCTCATCTCTGTAATTCAAAAGATAACAGCATCTGCTTTGCCAAGGAGGAGGAGTAACAGCCGGGATTGCATCATATCCTCTTCTCTCTTTATGTAGTAAAAGGAAACTAGCTCCCATCAACCACACAGAATTATAGTGAATGTAGGCAGGCACACTAGGCCTGTACATGTTGAATGTGTCTGAGAGTCTTAGTCTGCCCACCACTACAAGTGAGGCTGAGTTATATCACTGCTTCCTGGAGAAAGAACTACAGAAGGGATGTGCCAAGACCAGTGGCTAGGGGAATAGGAGGCATAGCAGCCACTGGTCTTACAAACAGGAAACCAAAGAGGACAGTGAACAGTGAAAAGTGAATAGTTTGATTTGAAAATTAATAGGCTATTTTAGAGCAACTAATGAGTAAACCAGAAGATGGATGACATATTCAGTGAAGGTAGGAAATCAGCAACAAAGACATGTAAAGAAGTATTTGGCCAGAGTTCTGCTTTACGTCTTGGCAATGGCACGTTCTTAATTTCTGTGACGGTATCCATCCACTTATTGCTGGTTGTCCTCTTCCTTTTTTCACTTCAACTTTTCCATACCACTCAAGCACAACAATCTTGGAGTGAGTTGGCTCCTCTCAGCCTAGTCATCTGGGCTTCTAGTGAAAGGTTGGGCTTGATTTATTGAATAATCCATTTTTTTATTGTCCTTGCTGTCAATGATATTCATAGAATTCTTCACCTACTCAAAGTTCAAAGGCATTAATACTTTTCCTGTCTAGCGTCTGCATTGTCCAGCTTTGACATTCACAGAGTATGGCAGAAAATACGATAGTCTGGACACTTCTGATGTTTGCACTTATGGACACATCATTACTTTAAAAATATTTGTTCTGTCTTTCATCCTTGCTCTTTTAAGGCCCAATCTCTGTTGTATTTCTTGACCGCTGAATCCTTTGTTGTTAATAATTGATCCAAGGAGCAATAGCTGTATACTTGTGGGTGGATGCAACATAGTGCAGTGACAGTAAACATACTGAGTCCAATTGCAATTAACAAATCTGGTATTGAGCGAACAGCCGAAAGATACAAACAGCCCAGTGGTGGGGGCACCCAGCTGGGAACACTCAGTTCTGTGCAAACTTGTAGATTGAAACAGGTTCTAGTGCACCGACAATGTCTGTCTCCAAGGGTGGAATGTGGCATGGCCAGTCTAAGCCCATTGGGAAGGATTCCAAAGAAGGATGGTATGTCCTTAGCCTGTCCCTACTCATCCAGAACCTTCCCTACCGCTGTTCCCTATCCCTGTCAGACAGTTGCACTGTCCCTGTCCTACCCACTCACAAGAATGCATGCCAAATTCTGAGAGCCAGCACTTAAAAGTACTCTGCTGACCCAAGATGGCTGCCAGGGTCACCTGTATGCAGTGTAGCCAACTGGAACGCTGCCTCAGGGGACCAAGGAAGCCATAGAGAAACCAAGTTTCTCTTGACTTCCTCCCCAGCTGCAGTATTGCTCCAGCTGAATGCCACCTACAGTGGAGAACTGGGACTGCACCTACCTAAATACCATTTTGATGTTTTTACCATTGACTTTGAAGTTAGCTGTCTTTCCATGTAATTAGTGATGAGCTAAGGTTCAGGCCAAATCCTGCTCAGTCCAAACCTGTGGGAGGCTGTCCGTGATAGCAGACTGCCAACCCAGTCAGCTGCAGCCAGGGTATTCTCCGCCTCGCAACCACACCTAACAAAGAGGCAGGGATGCTGGCTGATGTCATTATCCAAATATGGCCACATGGCCAAATTTGAACAATGACTTCAACTAAATATGACCAAGTGACCATATTAGGTCAGTGATGTCACCAGCATCCCTGCCCCTTTGTTACATGTGACTGTAGGATGGGGAATTTCCTAGGCACAGCTGATTGGGCCAGGAGCCTGCTATCATATCAAGATTGCTGATGTTTTTCCATCAATTTTGAAATCCCCATCTTCTTCCTCCATCCCTGTTTTTTTCATTCTTTGTTCATGGCTGTGGCTTTTTTCTGATCTTGAACCAGTCTGGTTTTCCATTTTCTGTCATGGCTGTGGCTTTTGATCCGTGTGGAGGTTCCTCATAAGAACAATGAGATGTTCAGATACATCCATTTTCTTGTGGACAGTCCTAAATTTCACACACTCAAAACAGTTGAAGGCTTTGCTGTAATCAGTGAAGCACATGTTGACTTCCTCCTTGTGCTCCATAGCTTTCTAGTTATCCAGCATGCATCTGTGATGCTATCTGTTTCCTCTGACTTGTTCAAAATCCGGCTAGTACATCTGATCATTCTTTTTCAATATAAGGTTCTAATCTACATTGAATAATTAACACAGTCATGCTAGCATGTGATAGCAGTTTGAAATCAACTTGCACAGTCTTTTAGTTCTCCTTTCTTTTATTATTGGAAAATAAACTGGCCTCCTCCAATATGTGGGCCACCGAGTGGTTTCCAGACCTGTTGGCATAAGTTCATGACCATTTTTTCAGTGGCTTGTAGTAATTGTAATGCAATACTATCAATTCCTGTGGCCTTCCTTTTTTATCAGTGATCTCAATGTCTTCCATCACTGAAGGCTCTTCTGTGTAGCCTGTGTTGGGAAAAGTTTCTTGATTATTGATGTCTTTGCTATAAAGGTCCTCTGTGTAATCCTTCCATTTTTGCTTGATCTCAGTTCCATCAGTGGTGATTTCTCCATGGACATCTTGGAGTATACGTAGGCTGGAATTTACTTTTGATTTCATGGATCTTCTGGAAAGGGATCTTTGTTTCTTCAGATTTATTTCCATCTTCAATCCCCACAAATGTTGACGTAATATTGATCTTTATCCTTCCTGGCAGCTCTTTGGAATGTACATTTCATTTCTTCTGTTATACAAGATTTTCATCTTTTTCGTCTTTTGGCTTCTCTTAACTTCTGAGCAAATTTCACTGTATCCCCTGTCATCCGCTTCAATTTATTGGTCTTTTTTACTTTGTCCAAGTTTTTCTCTCATTAATTTTTGGTAATTTCTTGAAACGTGATCTATAATTCAGTTATGTGCAAATATGAACAAAATATGTAGTCATGGACTTTGTATGTACCATAAAAACAACTCTTTTTTTTATTATGTACCATTAAAAATCTATTACAAAACATTAAAAATTACTCTCAACATAGGGGTTCACAACATGCAAAGATTCCGATTACAATCCACATGTGGACTCGACGAGTTTCAAGAATCCTTGTTCAACAGCGCATGTGACAGAATCAGTACACTGGAACCCACTCTTAATCTTTAATATAGTAATATCAATCAGTAGGGTAGAGAGGAATTCAAAGCATGCGCATGTTGCCCATGGAGGTGCAAATGAGTAGACCAAGGTGAAGCCACTGCCTCTCGGGTGGGAAATTCAGGTACATTCAGTAAACAGCCAATGGTCTTGTATACATCATCTTAAAATAGAAGGACCAACTTCCCAATGGGGAACCATCCAGACTCAATGTAAGTAAATCACTAAAAAGAAAGCATGGTAGTTAAGGTAGTCAAGGCACATATATTCCAAAGAGGGGGCTCTTGATAGAAACAAATTCAATTCACATCAGTCTGGCTGGACTGATGTGAACATAAGAATCTGGTGCAGCTCTGTATAGTAAACCAATCGGCTTCTAGGTTTTATTGTCAAAGCTTAATTGAACAAGCCGAAGTTAGAAGCTGGTTACTATGCACAGCTTCCCAGATTCTGTGTGCACCAATTTTAGTAAATCACCTTCACAGTTTTGCTTTTCTCCAAGTTGGTGTGAAGGTTGCCCCTTTAACAGTTCATGATCTCCTCCACAATCCAAACCACGTGTTTATTTTTAAAATTGAGCTCTTTCATCATTGGCACAGAGAATATAGTCTGTTTGATTTGACCAAGGCTTTTTTTTCAGGGAACGCAGTTCCGGCACCTCCAGCACTGAATGTATGTAATGGTAAGGGATGGTGGGGTGTGTTACAGGGTCCATTAATGCTGGCTGCTGGGGATATGCTGTTGTGGAGGGGGGTCTATGGTGCTAAGGAGGTCTACTGATGCTGGCGGGGGATCTATTGTTGCTGGGGTGTTAGCTGTTGATGAGATGGATCTACTGTTGAGAGAGGGGTCTATTATTGCTGATTGCTGGAGGGTAGATCCATTCTTGCTGGGGGGGGTTCTATTGTTGCTGGATGAGGTCTATTGTTGCTGGCTACAGGGGATCTATTTTTTCCATTAAATTACTTAGCGCCACAAAATAATACTTGGTTCTGTATTCTCTAAAAGGGCTGTGCAGGGAGGGGGTGGAACCAGAAACAGTGGTCAGAGGTGGGTAGGGGGCAGAAACAAGGGCTAACTTGGACAGGGAGAGTTCCTGCACCTGTTGTCTGAAAAAAAAAGCCCTGGATTTGAACAAGTCCATCTGGTGATGTCCTGGTATATAGATATTGCTTTGTTAAAGAATGTAATAGTAATGACTGGGTCATTGTAGTCACAGAAACTCATCTTTCTCCTGCTTCCTTTCTGTTTCCAAGGCCATGTTGTCCAACAGTATTTCATTCCTTCTCATTTCCTACCTTGACATTCCAGTCACCAGCCACTAGCAGTATATCCAGCTTGCAGATCTTGTCAATCTCAGCCGGGGTTTGATGATAAACACGTTTGACTTTTCCTTCATCTTTGTAAACGGTCCAGTTATATCTTCACTACGTCTAATTTACCTTGATTCATACTCTGTATGTTCCACGTTCTCATAATAAGTCTTTTACAGTCTTGGATTTTTTTTTTCTGACATGGCAACATTAGTGGTTAGATGACTGTTGAAGATTACATTCATTCTATTGGTTGTATCCACATGATTTTCTTGGTACTGAAGGGGTTTATCTTTGCCTTCTGTGCACTTTGAGTTGATGTGTTTGCTGTTGTCACTTCTGTGATCATCCACTATTGACATTTCCTATGTTTCTGCTGCCCGATATAGGTGGTAGGTTATAAACTATATGTAGGATTCAAAACTAGGACAGACCTCAATCACTAATCTCAAAATATCCACAAATACAAATAAAATTAATAAAACAAATAAAATTCACAGTCGCAGGATATTACTTCCCCCTTAGGAAGCTATAATATAAAGAAGAACCCAGCGTTCATATTGGTATTGAATCAAAAAGTTCTTAATCACAGTATGTAGAAAGTCCTTCCATTCTTCCAAAGTTCTCACCGTAAATATTTTAAATGTCCTATTCATGTGTGACAAAAACAGTGTGCTCCTCTTCCTGCTTTCATAGAGTATTAACTCCTCATGCAAAAAAATATAAATCGCATATAGTGCATTATCTTTTAAATGCAATGAATCAAATATATATTACACTCTTCTAAAAGCGCTATAATAGTGCCAAAACCATGTGCCATCACTCTCAATCCATCACTCCTACTCTTACCCTCCAATCAAAAATGCTCGCTTTATTAAAGGGGGGATGAATCTTGTAAATGACTCCTTTTTCACTCTTCTTCTTTCATGATAAATTGCTCTCCAAAAAATATTAAGTCTCATATAGTGTAGTATTTTCAATACAGTGAACAATGATAGTGCCAATGTGTGCACACTTTATCAAACTTTGTGACCACCAATCAGTGCACAATTCTCCTTAGGTGACCCACTATAGTTTGTATCTCCAGGTTGCATAGCTTTTGACTTCCCTGATTCATGCAATCATACTTGCGTCGACAAGGCACCTTACCGTAAGTAGGCCATCATTCTTACCTGTGCTCTACTGTGATAGCGGACACATGGAGAGATCAATCACATGGTGCTGGTTGGAGATACTCATAAGTGGGGCCTGACCAGTGTACCTGAGAATTGACTAAACATGCATGGACACTTAAAGCACCACAAACCAAAACCACTATTTCATTCATTTTTAATAATCAAAGCAAACTCCCCCGTCCATCCATGTGTCCATGCTTTATTTTGATGAGAAATCACTTTGAAAAACACCTCCCAAGAATTTCTGGCCGTGGCTATCTAAAGTAAGGGCAGATGATTCATGTAGCATTTAGTTCCAGGAATCCATCTGCCCTTAGCTCAGGCATACAGGCAGAAGGCTGTGCTTAGCTGAGAAAGACGCTCCTGAAGACTCCTGGGATGTATGAAATTCATTTGCCTAGGCATGGAAACCAGAAAGTAACTGAAGAAATGTAAAAAGAAAAAAAGTTTAAAACAAGTTAATATGATATACTTTCCTATTGATTTACTAATGCTGGCAGCATAAGGATTATAACTAGTTAATGTTGACTGAGAGAGTGAAGTTATGCTTTAAACTTTGTCTATATTGTAGAAATTGACTGCAATGGCACCACATATGTCAAAAGTTACACACTTGTTCAGGCAGAAGGGGGCACCGTTTGTCCGCAAGGCATTTTCCAGTAGTAATATTAGGCTACATTCACATTGGCAGTTTACCTGTGTAGCCAGCCATTGCCTACAGTGATTAGTGCTGCACACATTTTGTGTGTGCGTCCAGCGGCGATCACTGCAGGTAATCACTGGCTGTCTGTACAGCCGCGAATGGCTGTAGCCGCTGGCAACCTGTCATTATCATGAATGGGCCTGGCAGGCACACCAACCCGCTGAGAGCCGCAGCAGGAATCAGAAGTTTCCTGCCGCTACAATTCACACCGGCCTAAAACGCCAATGTGAATGCAGCCTTACAGCAATAGAAATTCATACTGTAGGTTGCAGGTCATCCTAGGAGAAGGTTATAGCTCGTTCACACTGCAACCTCCAAATGTCTGTAGAGATTTCTGGGTGTCAGTGGGAGACTCTTCCAGGATGCTGACAGAGGAGACACCCTGTAAGGGGTAACCTACTGTTTCCCTCCTTAATAGATACCTCTTCCTAATGCTGATCTTATTTTCTCCCTACCCAGTGGGGGCTCATTCATCTTCTCCCAGTATTCCTTCTGGGTTTGCTCTCTCCCACCATTTCAATGGCCAGGCCACTATGACGTCACTCCCGCATACACACGGAAGTCACTCCATAAAAGCACAGAGATGGTGTTGTACATGTAGTCCGAGCTGCGCATGCACTGCTCAGATTGCATTACCACTGACAGGCCGGGAGAGGCATTTATGACAGAAGAGACCACTGGGGTAAAAAAGCTGCCTGTCAATTTTATTTTTTAATTTTTGACCTCAATGCCACTTTAATAACCTCATTATCTGACTGGAAATGTAACATTAAATATCACTTTTGAGCCTTCACATCTTTTGGCCCAGCCATCTCTTCTTCACAGCCTACCCAAATATTTTGAGTTTTCACACCTGAATAAAACATAATAGCTGAATGTACATAGAGAATATATGAAGAATCACACCCGTGGTGTTAATTTTTTGATAATTTGGTATAAGAACTGTTGGAATACAATGTTCATGTATTTTGTGCAACAGCTACATCAGTATTCAGTAGAGATATATTCTTCAACCAGCAGATGGCAGTGTTTATAAGTTGGTAGCTGCATCTATGGTATACTCTATGTCTTTCTCTGAATACAGTTTCCTGTTTCCTTGTTGCAGTGAAGCAGCAGAAAAGTACATGTGGCCTGTGCACTGTCTGTTCTGTAGGACCATACTGTATACAGAATTCTAACAAGACCAATAATCCACCAATCATTTTCCATTGTTACTAGACTTTGCTTTTTGCAACTCCTCATGAAATGTATGCAATGGTTTGACTTTATTTGAACTCTTATTTCTTCCCAGGGGGCGGTGGAAAACGGAAGGGGAAGAGTAAGAAGTGGAAGGAAATTCTGAGGTTTCCACACATCAGCCAGTGTGAGGAACTCCGGAGAAGTATAGGTGAGTGCCCACTGTGGGGTCTCCAGTGAATGTTGGTAACTTATGTTCACATTAGCCTACACCAGGGTTGTCAAACTGGTGGCCCTCCAGCTGTTGCCAAACTACAAGTCCCATCATACCTCTACCTTTGGAAGTCATGCTTGTAACTGTCAATCTTGCAATGCCTCATGGGACTTGTAGTTTGGCAACAGCTGGAGGGCCGCCAGTTTGACACCCGTGACCTACACTGTAAAATGCTTTGTTTTATTCTTTCAACTTTATGTGAAGTGTCACATTGGTAGTGGTGTGTTGCACTGCTGTGTGGTTACTTGCGATGCCATCTAAGGCGACATGCTGCATTTTTCCACACTGCAATGCATTGCACATCACACCAGTGTTGTGTGCATGGGGCACATAGAAAACAATTGTTGGTGACCTGCGTTTATCCAGTGCAGAAAAATGCAGGTCACCAAACAGTGTGAACAATCCTCAAAACATCAGAAAAGCCCTGAGGCCCCCCGGGTGCAAAAAATAATAGCCTTCTCCCTGTTCAATGTAATTTTCTGTTGGTGAAATTTGTGTAGTTGCATTAATTTGCAGTGGTGCCGCTGTAAACGGACATTCTCTCACTGCATATGAAAACTGTAAACAGACAATACGGAATCTGCTGACCCCCATTTGAAAATGCTGCTTGCCTGGCTTGTGATGTTCAGTCAGTGGTATCAATGCTTCACTGAACTGGAATCCGTATGCAGGCCAGCACTTTGCTCTGATTTTGTTAAGCAGCATGCTTGTTCCAGTAATTAGTAATGAGGGTCTGTGCACCATTATTATATACACCATTCAGCAACCAACAATAGATTCTTTTTTAGGGTGATGAAACCTCTCCACTGTGTATAAATCTGTATAATCATTTTAAATATATAGAGTAAGCACAGCACATGAGAAAAATGCTTTACATTAGAGTTGTATTAGGTGTATATATACAATTATTCAATAGGTACCTATATACTGTATATGCATGGATTTTTGTTGGCGTGATTCAGCAGTGGAGTGTATACCTACAGTATTATTATTATTATTATTATTATACAGGGTTTATATAGCTCCAAAAAGTTTGCTCAGCGCTGTACATTATAGTGGGGGACAGTACACGAGACAATACAGTAACAAAACAATACACAAGGGGTTCGAGGGCCCTGCTCTTTCGAGCTTACAATCTAGGAGGGAGGGGATAGTGGTACAGGAGGAAGTGGCTGTGAGGGTTGGAGTGGTAGGAGGAGTAGAGGAGATTGGCTGTTAGGTGAGGGTGGGGTAGGCTTCCCTGAAGAGATGGGTTTTCAGGGTGCGCCTAAAGGTGAGGAGGGTAGGTGACAGTCTGATGGATTGGGGGTAGTGAGATCCAGAGGATGGGGGAAGTCCTGGAGAAGTCCTGCAGTCGGGCGTGGGAGGAGGAGACCAGGGAGCTAGAAAGTAGGAGGTTTTGTGAGGAGCGAAGAGTACGGGTTGGGTGGTATTTGGGTATCAGGTCAGTAAGGTAGTTTGGGGCAATGTTATGAATGGCTTTGTACATCAATGTTAGTAGTTTGAATTTAATGCGTTGGGCAATCGGAAGCCAATGGAGGGAATGACAGAGGGGGGTGGCAGAAGCGGAGCGGTTGGTAAGGTGGATGAGTCTGGCCGCTGAGTTCAGGATAGACTGAAGCGGGGATAGTCTGTGATGAGGTAGGCCGGTGAGAAGGGAGTTGCAGTAGTCCAGACGTGAGATGATAAGGGAGTGAATGAGTTGGTTAGTAGTGTCTGAGGTTAGGAACGGACGTATTTTGGAGATGTTGCGGAGGTGGAGTCTGCATGAGTTTGCCAATGATTGGACATGGGGCTGGAAGGACAGATTTGAATTCTAGAGTGACACCTAGGACTTTGGCTTGCGGGGTGGGACTGATGGTGGCGTTGTTGGTCGTGATGGAGAGGGTGGGTAAGCTGTATTATGCTTGGTGTGATGTAAAATACTTGGATCTTTGTCCCTAATATATGCACTTGGAGACCCGCAAATGTACATATATATTATGGGTTTCAAGTGGTATACCAGGATGATGCCTACAACTGCAGGCATCATCCCAGAATTGTTTTTTTTTTCGGCTCCCGCCTGTGCCTCTCTGTGATCTCCGTCCCACTAGAGATCCAGGAACTTAAGCTGGCGGTTACGCCGGCTTACCATAGAGCCCATGAGGGACCGAGAGGTCTCCGATAAGCTCTGTGGTATAGGAAACTGGAAGCTTTGAGTATTGTCGTCACTCCCAGTTTCCCCGGAAGTGAATAGCACCATTTTTAAACCTTGAAAGCATTTTATCACACTGATCACAGAGTTATCAGATGCTTTTAGGACAGAGGAGACATCTGGGGTCTAATAGACCCCAGAACTCTCCATAAAGAGTACCTGCCACCAGGGGTGGATGAACAACTCATGATGACCCCGGGCAATAGGAAATCATGGGGCCCGTGTCCTTGCCCACAATCAAACCACACCCAAAAAAGCTTATGAAAGGTACCAGGAGCATCTCATGTCACTGTATATTGCTGGCACAAGTGATGTTTACATTACTTGTGAGAGCAATAAAAGAGATACAAATTTTTTTAAAGAAACAATGTAAAGAAAAAAGGATAAAATGAAAAAAATATTTTTAAGTGCCCCCACCCCTCGTGCTCACGTGCAAAGGGGAACACACGTATTTGTCCCGCACCCTTACATAAACAGCAGTTGCACCACACATGTGAGGTATTGGGCAGCACAGTGGCTAAATGGTTAGCACTTCCGCCAGGCAGTACTAGGATTGTCAGTTCGAATCCCAACTATGGCACCATCTGCCTGGAGTTTGCATGTTCCTTCTGTGCCTACATGGTTTTCCTCCAGGTACTCCGGTTTCCTCCCACACTCCAAACATATATTTAAAAGCATGCTTGTTCCATGTCAGTGACTGTAAAACAAGAGACTGCCAGGCAGCTTAGCATACTTAGAAGGAGGTCAAAAATGGAAGTCCCCATGTTCCTTTCAGTGCAGGTTCGGCTAATGTGATCACATTGTTGTGTAATATTGTTTGTACAGCCAATGTTCATTTATAAGAAAATCGTAATGATGGTAACTGTCTTGTAGAAAAAGATTATTATAACCTGTGTGAGAAGCAGCCAATTGGGAGGTTCCTCTTCCGCCAGTTCTGTCAGACGCAGCTAGAGCTCCAGTGTCTCATTGACTTCCTAGATACTGTGGTAAGACAAATGGAATGCAGCTCAGAAGGTTCCTGGGAGCAAACCTTTGCATTCACCCTCAATAGTCACTTCTTTTCCACCATCCCTCTGTCATTTGCCTCTCCATTCATCTTTCCATTGTGCTCCTCCTACCTTCCCATCACACTCCTCTTACCATTCACCATCCCACCATTACACTCCTCTTATGCTCCACCCCGTCCCTTCATCACACTCCTTCTACCCTCCATCAGTGTCCTTTTACCTTCCATCCACCATCCCTCCATCACACTCCTTTTACCTTCCATCCACCTTCCCTCCATCACACTCCTTTTACCTTCCATCCACCATCCCTCCATCACACTCCTTTTAACTTCCATCCACCTTCCCTCCATCACACTCCTTTTACCTTCCATCCACCATCCCTCCATCACACTGCTCTTACCCTTCATATACCATCCCACCATTACACTCCTCTTACTCTCCACCCCCTGCCCCTTCTTCACACTCCTTCTGCCCTCCATCCCCCATCCCTCCATCACATTCCTTCTACCTTCCCTCCATCACATTCCTTCAACCCTCCATTCCCCATCCCTCCAGCACACTCCTTCTACCTTCCATCCACCTTCCCTCCTTCACACTCCTCTTACCTTCCACCCACCATCTCTCCATCACACTGCTCTTACCCTTCATCCACCATCCCACCATTACACTCCTCTTACGCTCCACCCCCTGTCCCTCCATCACACTCCTTCTACCATCCATCCCCCATCCCTCCATCACATTCCTTCTACCCTCCTTTTACCTTCCCTCCATCACATTCCTTCTATCCTCCATCACCCATCTCTCCGTCACACTCCTTCTACCCTCCATCCACCTTCCCTCTATCACACTGCTTTTACCCTCCTTGCCCCACCCCACCATCATCCTCTTACCCTTTATCCAACATCCCTCCATTCTTTCACTACATGCTTCTAACGCAGCATTCTATTGTATTCCCTTGTATCTCTTATCCATTCTCATACTATTTCATACCTTTATATCCCCATTTTGTTTCCTCTTTTACTTGATTTCTATGACCACATGTGGAATTGGTCTGTATAGCTCATATTTATCATCTGTTTGGTTTCCTCTCCAGGCAGAGTATGAAGTTACACCGGATGAAAAACTAGGAGAAAAGGGAAGGGAGATTATTCTGAAGTTCCTCACCCCGGAGGTAAATTGGCAGATTAACTGACATACTTGCTGCAGACAAGTCTTGTTCTGTCCATGGCTGACTGTAGGAAGATGCCTATAATAGGACAGGATAACCAGATTGTGTAGTTTCTTCTAAAAGAAGTTTCTGATCTGGTGGCTGTGATGCCCACAGTTCTTTTCACAAATACCTTCATATAGAAGGTCCAGAGAGTTATTTCCCTGTAATATGCTATGTATTAACCATAACTATAGTGCTATGATGGAACACGTTTAGAACAATGGATGTGAAATCACTATGGTCCAGTTTGTGTTCCTTGCTGCAGAACATCATCAACATTAACCCAAAGCCTGGCTTGACGATCCTTAGTCACTGGAAATTAATTATGTGTCCTGCAGTCACACAGTTTAGGATGTTTTCATGTAAATATTTACCTGTGTGCTCCAGACACAGAAGATTTTGGTACAGATATTTGAACTATTCCTTGCTTTGTCTGTACCTTTCAGGCAAATGACGAAAAGGAGTGCTGGCATCATTGGCTAGCATACGTTTGGTATGAAATGAATATCCTGAAGATGCAGATTACATGAAAAGGGCTTTAACAATGTAGAAAAATGGACCAGATAACACTGGTACAAGGATGGCGGGGACAGCAGTGCAGGCACAATGTAGCAGGAAGATGTGTATATATGCCTGTGAACAACTGGCTGGAGATGAAAGTGTAGGGTCACAATATGCTATAAAAGATGCGTATGCTTTGAAATTCTGTCAGTAATTCTGCAGCTTGATTTGCTTTTCTGCAGTCTCCAGTTTATGTATCTGAAGTTGGACAAGATATTGTACATCAGATGGAAGAGAAACTGGAAATCAGCCCATACAAAGAGCTTTTCTCTAACTGTGCCAAGTAAGTGACATTATATCAGCAGTTGGGGAGTAATTGGTAGGCTTGGATGTACAGCAAGGGGGAGGGATTGGTGGGGTTGGATTTACAGCAATAGGGAAGGATTGGTGGGACTGACTGTACAGCAGTGAGGGATAGATTGGTGGGGCTAATTGTATGACAGTAGGGGAGGGATTGTTGGGGTTGGATGTACAGTAGTAGGGAAAGGATTGGCGAGGCTGGGTTTACAGGAGCGGGAAAATGGTTTGGTGGGGTTGGATGTATGGCACTGGGGAAGGGATTGTTAGGGCTGGATGTCTGCCATTGGGTGAGTGATTGGTGGGGCTGGATGTACAACAATGATGGAGAGATTGATGGGGTTGGCTGTACAGCATTGAGGGACAGAGTGATGGGACTAGATTTAGAACAGTGGGTGAGGAATTGGTGGGGTTGGATGTGCAGTAGTGGGGAAAGGATTGGTGAGATTGGATGTACAGTGTTGGAAGAAGGATTAGTGGCACTTGGTATACGGCAGTTGGGAATGGATAAGTAGGGCTGGATGTATGGCAGTGGGGAAGGGATTGTCAGAGCTCAATGTATAGCAGCAGGTGAGTGATTGCTGTAGCTGGAGGTACGGTAGTGTTGGGTAGAAACGGTGGGACTGGATGTTTGGTAGTAGGGGAAGGATTGGTGAGGCAGGCTGTGTGGCAGCGGGGAAATGGATTGGTTAGGCTGAATGTATAGCAGTGGGGGGGGGGGGGGGGGGCTGGTGAGGTTGGATCTATGTCAGTGGGGAAAGGAATAGTGGGGCATAATGTATTGCAGTGGAGGACAGATTTGGGGTCTTGTGCTTGGCAGTGCGGTTAAGATTAGTGGGGCTGGATGTACAGCAGTGGGGGGAGGTTTTTGGCCGATGCATGGACAGCCTCAGGTCTTCGGTCTCTTGACCTACCCTGTCACTACAGACAGCTCCATTCACACTGAAATATATGAAATGTCACATGTATCACATAGTCACTACAGATGACCCCTCCCGCACACTGACCACCACTATAGATGCCTCCTCCATACACTGTTCTATTTGAAGTGTCACATGACCTGCAGTGACACTTCAAATGGCTCCCTCGTACACACTGTATATGAAGTTTCACATGACCCACCCTGACATTGGAAATGGTTCCTTCCACACACTATGTTGAGTATATAGGGCAGTGCAGCAGTGCACACATGTCAGCCCCCATCCTGTACTGTAGAGTACACAGATAACATTTAGGGTTTTATCCCTGCAAATCAGCACTTAGGTCACTAATCACAGTGATAATATGAAGTACTAACAATGGTGATAATCGAATGTACTAATAATTGTAGTTGTAGTTCTGCTCTGTAAAGTGACAACGGTTTTCCAGGTCTGTCTACGATTTTCTAAGTGGAGAGCCCTTCCAGTGTTATCTGTCCAGCATGTACTTTGACCGATTCCTGCAGTGGAAATGGCTGGAGAGGTAGGTGTCCTGAGTACTGTCTTCTGTGATTACCAAATCAATGTCATGATCAGTACTGAGGATCCTCTTATCTTTTAGGCAGCCAGTGACAAAGAATACATTTCGTCAGTACCGAGTTCTTGGAAAAGGTGGTTTTGGAGAGGTGAGTTCCAGTAATCTTCGTATTGCAGGGGACATATCCATTGGTATTCATGGTTAGGGGAAGGGGAGGAGTATGCATGGGCCATTGTTTGTTGTTGTATCTCACAGTAATGAGTTCATCAGAACATCACTTAATATAAATAATTCTTACAAAAAAAAAACATGCAGGAACTTTTACTGTTGAAATCCTTTATTTGTCATGTGTCCTTATTTCATATCATAGAGATGTTTTATATCCACATTTCCAAAATAGATGTCTTATAGAACCTCACAAATTTTACAAGACAAAAGCAAATTTAGGCAATTGTTTTTGTGAATTGGATCTTACATACAAAACACTGCCAAAATCAATTGTTATTTGCATGTAGTAAATTATGTGTGATAGGATGTTATAAAAATTAACCTCTCGTGTGCCCTCACCTTCCAAAGGAACTGATCCTCTAGTGTCCCAGTTTTCCCATGGAACTGACCCTCTAGTTTCCCAACCTTCTAGTGTCCCCACTTTCCCATGGAACTGACCCTTCAGTGTCCCCACCTTCACATTTAACTTACCCTCTAGTGTCCCCACCTTCCCATAAAACTGATCCTCTAGTGTCCCCACCTTCACATGGAACTGACCCTTTAGGTTTCACACCTCCCATGGAACTGACCCTCCAGTGTCCCCAGCTTCTCTTAGAACTGAGCCTCTAGTGTCCCCACCTTCCTATGGAACTGAACCTCCAGTGTCTTCACCTTCCCATGGACCTGACCCTCAATTGTCTTCACCTTCCCATGGAACTGACCCTCAATTGTCTTCACCTTCCCATGGAACTGACCCTCCAGTGTCCCCACCTTCCCATGGAACTGACCCTCAATTATCTTCACCTTCCCATGGAACTGACCCTCCAGTGTCCCCACCTTCCCTTGGAACTGACCCTCCAGTGTCCTCACCTTTCCATGGAACTGACCCTGCAGTGTCCCCACCTTCACATGGAACTGAGCCTTTAGTGTCCCCACTTTCCATTGAACTGACCATCTAGTGTCCCCACCTTCCTCAGACTCCACAATGAACCCCAGATATCATCAGGTACATGTGATACAAGGGAAGTCTTTGCACAGTACATCGGCAGCATTTATCATAAAATATCTTCTAGTTTGATGAGAATTTCCTGTTTTACAATACTTCACACAAATATATGAGCAGTCCTACCTGGGAAAGGGGGTTTGGGAGTCAGATAACAAAGTCGGAGACATTTGGGAGTCCACGTCGCTGGTGGGTGATCGGAGGGCAATAGGTGATGGAACTTTCCTTGGATTTTCTTGTGGATAGATGAGGCGTTGGTGATGAAGCAAGTGGAATAATCCATGTACACTGTACAGGCTTCTGGCTGTAACCTTTAAATTGCAGCTAAGTGCGGAACAACAAGTTTATAGTGTTATAAAAGCCCCCACACTGCTTATTCAGACATCCTCATAAATGACTCTGTGATACATCCCATGAAGGTGAAAGTTTGCTGACAGGCATGCAGGACAGACATACACTAAATGGACATTGTAATTGGCAGGTGTGTGCGTGTCAAGTACGTGCCACAGGGAAAATGTATGCCTGTAAGCGCTTAGAGAAGAAGAGAATTAAGAAGAGGAAGGGCGAGTCAATGGCACTGAATGAGAAGCAGATCCTGGAAAAAGTGACCAGCAGATTTGTGGTAAGGATCTGGCACAGTTCTCTAGATTGTGAACGGTCGTACATGGTGGACATAGAGAGCAGCCGAGGAGGACAGATTGAGTAAGAACCCTTTACTATGCCTCATTTATCACACTCATTGCATAAGCTATGAAACGCCCTCAACATTATAAAACAAGTTTACTACTAGCTATACTGTGACCTGGATACATGAGAACTTTCCAAAATTCATTTATCACAATTACCTGAAATAAGAATGGTCTGTGCAACCACATTTTGACCCGATCAAGGACAGCTGGAGAATTAGATATTTTGTTTAATTTATATCATGAAAATATAAATTCAGTAATGCTTTGAATTAAGGCTGTATCAAATATTCAGTAACTAGGTCAATGGACATGCCTTAACTATGTGTTTGGAATACACAGAGTGCAATGCAAAGTGAAAATCTGATTTTCATGCTTTAGAGCCTCACAGGCAATTCATATTTCACACATACCTGTTGCAATGTTGGATGTAAAGAAGGAAATGAAGGGACAATTGCTAGCATGTGTGTAGATTTGGTGCGCCTGAACCTCCTCAAGAGGTGGCCACATGTTTATGGTGTGATCAGCACAAGGTTGCTGCCCTTCAGGTTTGTATCACCAACAAGCAGTTGGTGGATGCAGCAAGAATATATTCATCTATATGGTATGATAATATCGCTCAGACATAAAAGATGTTTATTTTTACATTAGGTGAACCTGGCATATGCATATGAGACGAAGGATGCCCTTTGTCTTGTGCTGACGTTGATGAATGGAGGAGACCTGAAATTCCACATCTATAACATGGGAAACCCAGGTTTCCAGGAACAGAGAGCCTCTTTCTACGCAGCTGAGATATTGTGTGGTCTTGGCGATCTCCATCAAGAAAGTATTGTGTACCGGTGAGAGTACCATGCTGCCTATATTATTATTTATTGTAATATTTTATGAAGTTTGATGAATATGACCCTTCTGTTTTGTCCCATTCAGAGACCTAAAGCCGGAAAACATCTTGTTAGATGATCATGGTGAGTAGACCACAGCCTCCTGGGAGAAGGGTCGGCATGTCATGCAGTCTCCTATGAGAAGGGGCAGCATGTGGCTCAGCCTCCTGGGTTAACGGTAGGCATGTGACATGACCTCCTGGGAGAAGGATCGGAAAATTACATGGTTTCCTGGGGAAAGGGTCAGCATGTGACATGACTTCCTGAGAGAAGGGTCGGCTTCTGATGTTGCCTCCTGGCAGAAGGATAGGCATGTGACATAGCCACCTAGACTTATCAAGAACATGATGGGGATCTTCTGCAGCAGGAAAGTGTTTCCTATGTCTGTGTTCTACATCATTACAGGTCACATCCGGATATCAGATTTGGGTCTAGCTGTGAAAATTCCAGAGGGAGACACAATCCGTGGCCGTGTGGGGACAGTCGGTTACATGGGTGAGTAGAATCCCCTATCAATACGACTCTGCTATGTAATGTGGCTTGGCCTCTTTTGCAATCCAATTAGTCCAACATGCAGAAAAACTATAATTCTGCCACGTTCAGCCATAACTTGAGTATGCCGTTTAGTTCTGCTCAGCAATCCTCAGGAAGGATGTCCTTTAACTAGAGAGAGTCCAAAGGAGGGTAACAAAGCTAAAAAGGGGACTGGAGGACCTCAGTTATGAGGAACAACTACAAACATTATACTCATTTTCCCTGGAGGGGATATGATAGTAATATATAAATCTTTAAATGGTGACTCTAGATTTAAACTATTTAACCTAAGGTCTCTAAAGAAGACACACAGCCACACATTGAAGTTGGACGAGAAACAGTTCAATCCTAAACTGTGTAAGAGGTTCTTTACTGGTAGAGCAGTAAGGATGTGGAACTCCCTTCCACAGTTGGTGGTGTCGACGGGGAGTGTAGATAAATTCAAAAACTTTTTAGATGTGTTTTTTAGGGAGCACAATGTACAGCACTATAGAAAATGGTAGTAACATGAATGCACACACATACCCCATTTGAAAGGGATGGACTGGTGTCTTTATTCAACTTTACCAACTACATAACTATATAATTATGCAGTCATCTGAATAAACTGTGATATAATCTGCCTGTGTATGGGCTTGAATTGACTACAACAGTTGAGTGACAACTGTTGAAAACTTTGATAGCGGTTAGTTTTCTCTGCCTCGCATCCCTGTCTTAGGGAAGATGACCCAACATGTCAGTTCAGAGTGAAAACAGGATCCTTCAAGGGCTTTCTCATTAGTAAGATAGAAGCTGTGTGAGTATAGCCCTGACCCCAAAGGAGTAGTTTTCTGTCAGGAAACTCAGGATTGGCAGCCTGACTCCATTTCTATGTGTTGAGCCTGTGAATTGTCCTTACAGCCCCGGAGGTGCTCAATAACCAACGATATTCCTTCAGTCCTGATTTCTGGGGCCTGGGCTGCTTGATCTATGAGATGATAGCTGGACAAAGTCCGTTCAGGGGCAGGAAGGAGAAGGTGAAGCGGGAAGAGGTGGACAGGAGGGTCCTGGAGACAGAGGAGGTTTATAGCCAGAAGTTCTCTGAGGAAGCAATGTCACTGTGTAAAATGGTGAGTCCACTTAGTGCTCTGCTCCTCCACATGTACTCATTTCAGGCTGTGCCCGAAGGGTCACTCGATTCCACACCATGGACATCTGTATTGATCTTACATGTCTCCCCCTATCAGCACTCATATCACCTCCCTATGTGACCATTCAGATTATGGCACCCACCACAGACTCAGGTGTATCTGCTGCCCAGGTAGCCTATGTGGCTACCTTCAGCAGGGCTAGTCAGCACTATCAGCCCACCTATGCTTCAGTGTTAATCAGTATGCAATGACTATATATTTTAAGGCAGATAATTGTCCAGCATGTTGGTAAATGTCTAGAACCTCACATCCATGTTAGCTCACATCCATGTTATGTGTAATGGACCTTCGGTTAGTTCCTGGTATCAACCAATCCCAGGAGAGTGTGGTGGTGTCAAGTGGTAGACCCCAATGTCATGTATCCTCATTACCTATATCATACATGTTACAGAGCTTCCTGTGTTTTATTTAATTCTAATTCTATGAAATAATTTTCAGCTTCTAACCAAAGATGTGAGGCATCGGCTTGGGTGTCACAATGAGAGGGTAACAGAGGTCAAGAGACATCCTTTCTTCAAAGTCATAAATTTTAAGAGGTTAGAAGCAGGAATGATGGATCCTCCATTTGTCCCAGATGTGAGTATTCCTCAGAGAGCTGATATTAGTAGCTGGACATTATGAAGCTAAATTTGATGAAATAATCAGCCTCACCGGGCACTATGTATACTTTATGTGCTCCTTCTGATCCTGTATGCTAAGTGATTGCATGCATGAAGGAATTGTCTTGTTTGTAACTCCTCCTACCCTGTATATTTTTTTTTTATGTCACCCAATGCAGCTCCCATATGTCACCATTATTGACCATGTCTACTCCACTCATAGTATAGCTTCCATAAGCTCCCAGCATTGATATAGTCTATGGCTGTACAACTGGAGGTCCATGGGACCTTCTTTTGTGGCCCCATAGTCCCAGCTAGATAGTGGTTAATGTAGGATGGCAAATGCTCTTTTTGCTTGCCATTACTCTGAGCTGAACATACAGACCCACTTGCATGACAATGTTTGTGGCATTGCTTCCATACAAGCTGGTCTTAGTAAGGAATACAGCAGCAGTACACAGATGAGTGGAGGGGCCCCTGAGGATGGAGCTTTCAAGACAAGGGTTATCACTGTTATATGTACGTCTTTTTCTGGTTATATTATAGAAGATTTGTAAAAAAAAAAATGATTACGTTAGATGCTGCCCTCCAATTGAGAAAATGGATCTTTCTTCTTCTCCTCCAGTGTTGGTGGTGGCCACCACCCCCACCACCACTTAGGGAGAAGAAGAAAGACTCATGACATGTGTTCAGTGCAGCAGTAAGGACTGGGGCGATCCTTACTGCTGCACTAAACACCTCTTGTGTAATGAGATGTGACACCATCCAGTGCAGTATTACTCTGAGCTCAGACTGTGTATGAACGCCTGCCCAGGGGACAGGTCAATGACAGCATGGGCTTAGATGAAGTAGATTGAATGACACTGGCTGTTATTTAGGCCAGAAGACCAAGGGCATCTATTGGCTAAAAGAAATTACTGTTGGTGGAGGAGCTCTGGATTGAAGCTGAGTATTGTAGGAAGTCTAAAGTATTTTTTTAAACTGGAATTCAGCATAAAGAAACAACTTGCAGTCGCATAAAGAAACAAATAGAAGTGATGCAAACCCGTTACAGTTTCCCTGTAAACTTACATGTGACTGATACTCTGCTCCAGCCTCGAGCTGTCTACTGCAAAGATGTCCTGGACATAGAACAGTTTTCCACTGTGAAGGGAGTGAACTTAGACCAAACAGACGACGACTTCTACAGCAAGTTCTCTACAGGTTCAGTGTCCATCCCCTGGCAAAACGAGGTAAGAAGATGAACCAAGAAGGGACCTCAATAAACAAAGCAGGGTGGCAGAATTCCAGGTTGAGTCCTAACAGCCAATAAGATATTTTATTTCATGGTATGAGCTGCACTAGAAAAGTAGCGGCTGAAATTTGATTGGATGTTACACATACACAGCTCCACCATCCTGCGCTATCAGTGGCCTGTTGGTAGTGGTAGATCAATTTTGCTAAACACCTTTATGTGCCATTACGATCATAAGGAGACAACAGTTTGAAAAGAAAGTCTCACACATTTTCCTGAACAGATTATCTATTGCCCCTTAGGACATGCAGTATATTATTATATATTAAGATAATACTGGCTGCATTCACGCAAGGCTTTGTACACAGTGTAGAGTCATGTAACAACACTTGCTCTCCACCCTTAGATGATAGAGACTGAATGCTTCAAAGAACTGAATGTTTTCGGGCCTAACGGTACCCTGTCCCCTGATCTCAATCGGAGTCACCCACCAGAGCCACCTAAGAAGAGTCTGCTGCATCGCATCTTTAAACGTCAGGTGAGAAGAACAGAGGGTCATACTTGCCCATGTCCTGTCCAGGGAAGGGGTCTCCAGAAAGATCTAGGGAACTGTACGCACTTGCTGAGAAAGTTATTTTCTAATGCAGACAGTAGTTAATATAATGCATTTTGTCAGCTTTGTCTTTCTGGTGCCAACTTCTTTCCAGGAACTGTGTACCGCTGGGGCTCTATTAGGAGGAATTCTTCTTTATTATAGAATGTGGAAAACACAAAGATTCCTAATGCTGGGTGAACTCTTCACATGTATCCATTGCACTAATGTTTAGGACTACCGGCAAGATTGTTGTGTATTTTTATTTATTTCAGGTACTTATATAGCACTGTCAATTTTACACAGCACTTTACACATATATATTGAACATTCACATTAGTCCCTAACCCTCAAGGGGTGTACAATCTAAGGTCCCTAATTAACATTCATACATACACATATTAGGGCCAATTTGGACAGGATCCAATGAACCTACCAGCATGTCTTTGGGGTGTGGGAGGAAACCAGAGCACCCAGAGGAAACCCACACAGGAAAGCACAGGGAGAACATGCACACTCCATGCAGGAGGCACCATGGTCAGGAATCGAACCCATGACCCATTTACTGCAAGGCAGACATGCTAACCACTAAGCCACTGTGCCGTATTAAAAAAAATGACACTAAGGCAGGCCATACATTAAGCAATTTTGTTTCCTGTAACCACGGGTTGAGGGAAAGAAAATTACTTAAGTTCCCCATCAACACAGCCATTGTTGATGGGGAATCCCTCCTGCAGTGCTATTGTGTTATGCTGGCAGGGAGCCTTTCCTGTCCCAGAACACAATGATCACTGCTGGTTTACTATAGCTGCCAGCTGTAATTGCATGAAAAAATCAGACAGGCTGGTTGTATTCAATTGATGGATTGACTTCAGTACAAGCAGCCTGCCCATAGATGGATCAAATCTCAGCCAGTTCCTGCTAAACTGACCAAAATTCAATCCATCTATGGCTAGCTTTAGAGGTTTCATTTTACCTTTTTAAACCTTTCCATGATAGGACTTTCTAGAATTTCATTGAAAAAGGAAAGTTTGTTATTGTTTATTTAAGGCTTAACAGATCTTCAAGAGACAGAAAATGTATTTCAGCATTTTGCCAACTAGCACCATTCCTACAAAAACAGGTTCAGCTTCAACTTCTGATTCTTCAGATGAAGGATCAACATAGTCATACATGTTCCTCAGATCATCAGACCTGACTCGATGGATAATCAAAGAATCCTCTGCGCTCAAGACTGGTGTACTGGTGATGGATAAATGTTAGATATTTGGCACTTCTGATGCTGACACAGGCTTTGCTGCCCCCTAAGGGTCGGGGGAACCCAGAATAGTCACTGTAAAATAATTAAAGAAAGAAGGGAGCACCAGTCTAGTGCATTACCTGAGACAAAAACATTAATGGTACAAGGATAAGTATATACTCACAAACAACTGTGATAATAATAGCTTGTCAAAGTCCAAAGCGACCTGGTCAACAAGTCAACTCCCAAACCGTGAGAGGACCCACCAGATTGCTAATGTGTTTTGAGGGGTGACCTCAGACCTGACTGCAAGGGTTCAGACCCCTTTACATATTATAGTGGGTTTTGGGTCCGAAGAACCCGCAGTATAAATCTCAAAAAAGGGGGAGACGTGTACTGCTCAAATGGAGCCATTACAGTCTGTGCTACAGAGTTGCATAAGGACAGGTATCCTTGAGTTTCAGCCTGATAAAAAATTAAGTGAGTGTTAATTATGGCCTTTCAAGGGGGATGTAAAGCATAAGTGTTAGACGTTTCTTTGGCTTCCCAAGCTGACTTGCTGTAAGTATGCATGGACCTTCTTTAGGTTGGGTTATACCAGTGTTTCTCAACTCCAGTCCTCATGGACCCCCAACAGGTCATGTTTTCAGGATTTCCCTCAGATGAAACAGCTGTGGTAATTACTAAGGCAGTGAAACTGATCAAATCACCTGTGCAAAATAATGGAAATCCTGAAAACATGACCTGTTGGGGGTCCATGAGGACTGGAGTTGAGAAACACTGCGTTATACTAACATGCAGTCTTCTACATGGGCCAGTTATACAATGCTGACCCATGCCAGGTGATTGATACAGACCACTGAACAACCAGGGTGACACATACAAAGCTGAACAACATATCTGTAGTCTGACACATGCTTTCATACGTTCTCTTGAGGCACTTCTGCCACAGTTATTTTTTGGACCCCGCATAGTTTTTGTGAGAAAACAAAGGTTTGTCAGGTGCAAAGTCATTTTACTAAACCACTTCTACTTCCAAAAAGGATATGTACATCTGTCTTTGAAATCTGAAAAAATGTCTAATTCTTTTTTTTCTTCTCCAGCACCAAAACAACTCCAACAGTTTGCCTGGCCCCAAGTCCTCCATAAACCATCACGTGAACACCAACCATATCAGTTCCAACTCAACGGGAAGCAGTTAGTGAGGAAGTGAACTCGCCAACAGGGAAATACAGTCAGGAGTGGTGACCTTCTTCTGCTGCTGACGTCAAAGAGAGAGGAGAGTCAGAGGCCTGACAGCCTTCCGCCAAGGAAGTCTGTATATGTATGTCGGCGGTATTGACAGACGGGAGTTTCTTTCCTCTTCTCGCAGTGAAGCCTCACATGGAAGATTCGCTCAGGTGAGGGGGTACAAGCCCCTCCTTTTATGACAGGGGTGAAACAAGAAAAATTATACCTCCCACAGTCACATGACTCTGCAATAGGACATTGCCAATTGCATGTAACAGGTAAAAAAAATCACAAAATACACACACACAAAAAAAAGGACTAAATCCACATAACAAATGACAAGACCAATGGGCCTCTTGGCCTCTATGTCCGCAGTTGTACTCTATATCTTTATTTTCAACAAAAGAAATAAAAAAATGTTTTATTTTTCAGGATTTTTTAGCATGTCTAACTTTTGTTACGACATTTTGTGGAAAAACAAAGGACTTAAAATTTAATTTCGTGTGTTAGTATTCCATGTGAAGTAAGTGGCACATGTCTGTCTCTGAGAGTATGGATAGATGCATGGAACATCTTGCTGCAGAATGTATATTATTAGTTGGCTGCATCATGAAGGGCCCTACTGCAATATTTGCAGTAGGGACAGCAGAACAAAAAAAAAATCCAGTATAAGGAATATACCATCTGATCAGGTTAGTCAAGAACAATTGTAATTGTGCTTTATTATTATCTAGCCACCTCCACCTGACAATGGTCTGAGGCTCCTCTTCTTTGGCATTGTTAATGGGACATCAGTTGCACCTTCACAGTACCTGTATAATACATATTCCACGGTCTCAAGGAAAATTTTGGATGGTGTTAAGAAGTACATATTTGCAGAAATTTTAGAAAACCATCAAACCTAACTTTGGGAGGCCAACTGTGGAGGTTGGTTCATTTCTTTGTCCAAAGCTCCAGTCTGTGTTAGCCCCTGTGCTCCTGCATTTTTAATCCTCTGGTTGCTGACTTTGGGTTGTACTTGACTGTGCTTGTTCCCTGCCTGCCCTGACCTTTAGACTGTCCCTTTTTCTAAATTTGTCGACTTTTTGATCCCTTTTCAGCTGCCATATACACAGTTGTGCCTAAGGACCGCAACCTGGTCCACTTTCCAGTGAAGTCAATCACCCAATTGCAGGCTGCACTGGTGAAGATCTGATGGCAATAACTGACACTCCTTGTCCTTTTTAGGGCTTACAGTCTCTCCAACATTCAGTGTATAGCACAGAGGGACCATTACCCTTTATTGTCTGTGACATCTGGTAAACATGCCTGAACGTGTTATTTTTGGCCTTTGGCTCTGATTCATAACTGATTGGTGTTCATTACTGCAAAGTCAGACATTATTTTAGCTGCATACTATTTGCTCAAGGGAGGCTTCTTATTCGATATAATCATAAGGAAGACAGAGTGTGATTGTAGTCGGGGTATAAGAGGTAGAGTGGCCACTGATCTCAGCAAAGTATGGAGGTGAGAGAGGTCAGATAGCTGAACATAAAACATCTGGAGAGAGCAGGAGCTGACCACAGACCAGGCAAGAAAGAGACATTAGGCAGAAGGTGAGTCAACCAAGGACTAGTGCGAAGGGAACTGTTACTACAAAATGCAGAGAGTTTGTAGTAATGTGCAGAATGCTGAGGGAACAATTTGTTGGGGCCTTGTCATTATTGCAAGAAGGGTTTGGATCCATCATGTGCTCCATACACTTCCCTGTTGAATTCAGTCCTGGTAACAGAATCCTCCAGGTTTGAAAATTGAATATTCAGCCCAATTTGTACCACAGAGGAGAAGGATTGATAGTCATATGGATTGTATAAGCAAGACTGATCACTCAGATCTGGGCTCTTCTCTATACATTTACAGAAAATAGGCTGTAGCTTTACCAGAGTTCAGCTGGAAAAACCTCCAGTGAAAACAGAAAGTTGCAATGCCTTTTAATAATATAAAGGGTATAGGAAGGATAAGGTACATGAAGCCTGCAAAGACAGCTCTCATACTGTAATCTTGATAGGTTCACTTTGACTGGAGGACGTTGTACCCAATGAAACATAGATGCTGACAGAGGTGCCAAAAAAAGGGTCACCTGCAACATCTGATCACCAATTACATATTTATACATACTGTATCAAACATGACACTTGTCTTCTGGAAAAGCAGATTGAGCGTAATGTAAGACTCAAAATGTTCTTTGCAAAACTCAAACCATTATGTAGAAAGGGGTGACAGCTTGTTCTACCTTCACATGAGACTTCTCTGCTCTTCCTGTCCTCTACCACACTGTCACAGCCACATAGACTGTGAAATTTCCCAGCCGTCTGACTTCCTGTGACAAACCCACAGCACTCGGTGTCTATGTGCGTCTTGAAGAGCTCTTGTTGCATGCAAAGTTTCTGTATATATTCTCCATAGCTTCAGCTGAGCACTGCATCAAATTGGCTGCCAAAAAAACAGAAAGTGGCCTTGAGAACTGGCTAAACCATTAGACTGAAAATCCAACCATTCCCAAAGTGATTATTTCTTTGTGGACATCATGGAACATCATGGAGCAAATATGTTCAATAGTTGTTTTCCTGAGACATATGTGTTAATCTTTGTAACAGAAAGAGATTAGGAGTGTCATTAAGGATCTTGTAAGCAGTGGAGTCTTCGCTTACTCTTTAGGTCACAGAGCAATCCAGGGCACAGTGCTTCAACTTCAAAGCCAAGACACTTACCATCAGTATGAACCTCCAGGGCTGCATGATTTTGTGTGCCCAAGTTTACATGCACTCAGGGGCTCTCTTAGTGGGGCTGCTGAAGCTTCAACCCCACTGGAAAACGCATTCCATCTGAATGATACCAGGTATATAATTCACACCCCCTCAAAGTCCAGTCCCTCAAGACACATTATGGTAACAAGGTCCTAAGGGAAAGCTGTTAGCTTTTATCCAAAACTTAGCCACTGCCGAGGGTTCTTCCAACTCCTGTTGTCAAGACACAAATATGCATGCTTGGGCCATCTGAATGTGCAATTGTATGAGAATAAATTTTGATCAATTGGCAGTTGGATTGCACCAACATGTACCAGTCTCTGACATCCCTGGCAAAAGTAAATTTAAGGTGGTGATGGATAAAGCTTCTGGAACTACTATATAGAATACAGAATACTATAAAAGTCATACTGCTCACCCACATCCACCAGTAAAAAGATGGTCAGTGCCTTGATGCTGAGTTAGGCCACCTTTTCATCTGTATAAATTGGTAATATTTTAACTGGTTTCCTTATAAATTTACAACTGATGACTAAACAACTTACATTGTTTATTTTCTGATCTCATTTGACTTTTTCTTATGCATAAATTATATAATTTGATTTTGTAATGTGTTTCATGCTGCTGTTAGACCTGCAGAGAGTTTTTGCTTGTGTATATGGACTATGGGGCCCATAGAGGCCCAGTAATAACCAGCAAAACACACAATTTTATTTACAACAGCTGATACTTTCAGTGGCTCTCAACACACTAATAACTTATTTATGGATTGTTCTTATTCAAGGATAGTTAGATATCCATCCACAGACAGCCATAGTTTAAATCTGGCAGATTTTGTTATTCATTGTGGTGAGTACAGCACTACCAGCACAAAATACGGTGAACAGTGTTATGACAGTAATTTCAACAATGACAAGCTCATTATGACAAGATGTGAAGTAGTTTCTGGAGAAGAAAAAGGACAAAGAAGCAGCATAAGACTTTGTGTACTTGGCTGTCTCTAACATCATGGGTTCAAGATATGAAGATAGGTGCACTGAATCAAACGTTTTAGGCACATTTACAAAGAATAAATAGACCCAACCTGTGAAATCCCAAATGGCACAACACCCATCTAGATGTCTGGATGATGTGTAGATGTGTGCAAAATGGTGGTAGGTGACCTTGCTTTTTAAAGGTTTAATGCCAATTGTTTTTCTGCGGTGTAGAGGCTTAGCTTGCTGTCAATGTTCCATCCAGCATTTGTTGTCAAAATGTTCACAACACCCATCTAATTATGATTTACAGAAGAAGTTTCTAGCGCAAAACTCACCGCCCAAAGATGTGTGAGCTTCTATGACAAGTAGTGAGTTTCATGAGAGGCCTAAAGGAAACATAGCATAAATACCTGTGCATCTGTATCCATTCTCTCTGTGTTTTTGGCTTCTTTGTAGATCAGGCTCAGTGGCCTCCTCCATAATTGTCTCCTCTGCATCCCATTGATGGCGTTGAAAAATATACCTGAAAATAAGTCAAATATACAAAGCTCTAATATACAGCAGGTAAAATAAGTATTGATCATGTCACCATTTTTCTAGGCATATTTCTAAACGTGCTATTGACATGAAACTTTCACCACACGTTGGTAACAACCAGGGGCGGACTGACAACTCATGGGGCCCCTGGGCAATAGGGGATCATGGGGCCCCTGTGTCCTCACCCACACTCAAACCACACCCAAAAAAGCCTATGAAAGGTACTAGGAACATCTCATGGGGGCCCCCTACTGACCCAGTGCCCGAGTGCATGAATGGTCAGTCCGCCCCTGGTAACAGCCCATGCTATCCATACATACAAAGAAACCAAAACAAATAGGTTCAGAAATTAGGTTATGTGTAATAAAATGGAGTGACACAGGGAAAAAGTATTGAGCACACGAAGAAGGGGAGGCGCAAACAGGCATGGAAAGATAAGACATCAGCTGAAATCTATCAGTAATTAGTAATTCTGCCCCTTGTCAGTGCAAATTAATATCAGCTGGTTCAGTCTCAACTGATGGCCTATAAAAATGTGTCTCATTACCAAGGTGAGACACAAGAAACATCTCATGATGGGTAAAAGCAAAGAGCTCTCTCAAGACTTTCACAACCTTCTTATTGCAAAACATACTGATTGCATTGGTTACAGAAGGATTTTTAAACTTTTGAATGTTCCAGTGAGCACTGTTGGGGCCATAAACCAGAAGTGGAAAGAACATCATTTCACCATAAACTGGCCACAACCAAGTGCTCCTCGCACGATTTCTGACAGAGGAGTGAAAAGAATTATCAGAAGAGTTGTCCAAGAGCCAAGGAACACTTGTGGAGAGGTTCAGAATAAACTGGAATCAGGAGGTACAATTGTTTCAAAGAAAACAATAACTAATGCGCTCAACCGCCATGGCCTATATGCAGTGGCCTATATGCATACTCACCACGCAGGACGCCATTGCTGAAGAAAAAGCATGCTGAAGTTCGTTTAACGTTTGCTGCACAACATTTAGAAAAGCCTGTGAAATACTGGGGGAATATAGTCTGGTCAGATGAGACCAGAATTTAACTCTTTGGATGACATAATACACACCATGTTTGGAGATCAAATGGCACTGCACATCACCCCAAAAATACCATACCAACAGTGAAGCATGGAGGTGGGAACATCATGGTATGGGGCTGTTTTTCGGCATATGGTACTGGCAAACCATGTCATTGAAGGCTGAATGGAAAAATTTATTCTTCATGAAAATCTGCTGCCATCTACCAGGATGATGAAGATGAAACGAGGGCGGACATTTCAGCAAGACAATGATACCAAACACAAAGCCAAGGAAACTCTCAATTGGTTTCAGAAAAAGAAAATAAAGCTGCTATAATGGCCTAGCCAATCACCTGTCTTGAATCCAATAGAAAATCTATGGAAAGAACTAAAGATCAGAGTTCATAGAAGAAGCCCACGAAACCTTCAAAATTTGAAGACTGTGGGAGAATGGGCCAAAATCACACCTGAGCAACACATGCGACTAGTTTCTCCATACAGGAGGCATCTTGAAGCTATTATTATCAACAAAGGATTTTGTACGAAGTATTAAATAAATTTCAGTTAGCGTGTTCAATACTTTTTCCCTGTGTCATTCCATTTTATTACACATAAACTAATTTTTGAACTTTTGTTTTGGTTTCTTTGTATGTATGGAATGCATGGGTTGTTACTGACATGCGGGGAAAATATGTCAATAGCACCTTTAGAAATATATTTACCAAGAAAAATGGTGAAGTGTTCAATACTTATTTTACCCACTGTCTCAGAGTAGCTAAAACTCAAGAAGCTGCTGCTATTCTATGTCCAAGTTGAAGATTTTCCTCCAAGACGTTCTTCAAGGAGTTAACTTGGCCCCAGGAGTTGTAGGGGCAGCGCTCAATGATGCTTGTCCCCAATGGTTGTCTTGACCTTGCAAGCCTCCTGACATCTCTGACACTCTGGGTTCAGACATAGTTCAATAGTAGAGAATAATAATGCAAGAGACACAATTCTTTAGTAAAACCTCTATATTAGACTTGCTCAAAAGAGTAGGCCAAAGAAATAATGGGTTTAGGGTGCACAACCCCAATTAACACATGAAAGCAGAAACACTGGTACAATAGAAACAGTCAATTAGCAACGTTTAACAGATGATACAGTTATGCAAATTAAGTTTCAACCATTTAAATGCAACACTGGCAGCAAGAAGGGGAAGAGAAGACTTGTTGACTTATCAGCTCCCTCTGCGCCAGAGGCATTACAAGGGTTAGGCAGAGAATTATGTAAATATATACCCCTGCATAAACATGTGTAAGTACCCTGGCTTGAGTAACACTGACCTTAGAAACTTAGAACTATAAATTGTAGCATGAGTCCGGTGATGTTAAAAGTTCCTAATATGGTGGTAGCCACGGTCTTCTGATAGCAATGGTAGGGCCCATAAACATTATTGAGTATTGGTAATTCAATTAAATTAAACAATTAGGCTGTGGTACATCTCAAAGAAAAGGTTTCCTGGTGGCTAAGGTGTAAAGATGTCTGCATGCAGTGTCTCAAGAGTGATGACAGAAAGAGGTTGGGCATCTACCCCCTCACAAATCCTGTAGATAGCGCTGCCTCCTAGGAACAGAATTCTTGAACAGGCTCTTGACTGTCTGCAGAGATGTGTAGAGTTCCCGCCTAACAGCCTGTCAGTGGAGCGAGCTGCATTGACTGAGTGGGGGCCAAACAGTAACAGTCTCGCTGCAGAGAAAGACTGATGCAATCCTGGTGTGGCGATCAGCATTACAGCTATACTGAACTGCTGTCCAGAGTCCCTCAATCTGTCTCTGGAGGAGAGCAGCAGTCTCCCTTGTCCAGCTCTGAATCCCATGCCAAGAGAGTCAGCCTGTCCCATGCAGAATATATCTGCTCTCCCAGCATCCGCGTTTGCCAGCTCTCTGATATGTGTAGTTCAATCAGCACTCAGTAATACAGTATGCATTGGTTATAGGACTACAGGTCCCAAGTTCCTCTGATGTCAGAATGGATCCATGCTGCTAACAGGAAGTGATGTAGCTGTCCCATTACTGGGCACTAGGAGGAAAATAGGTTAATCATAATCTCATCTGTAAATGTCTTTAAACTGCAAAATGACATAGCCTTCACCCGCCTACATTTATTATGAAAACATTTTATTTTCTTTAGTTTAGACATATACACCATTTCAACAAGAATCTCACATAAAGCCAGCAGAATAATTTACAGCCTTTCCTAGAGAGGAAATTTGTGAGTGAAGCAATCCTTACAGATCCATACTTGACCCAGATTGGGCTGATTCCCAGATATCTGAGAATATCTGGAAATCCACTGCACACAGTCCACTATCACTTGGGTTTGCGATTCAGCCTAGCACACCAGGGGCTTCTATTGCTATACAATATTTCCTATGAATTTCCCAGAATGCCACCCTCCACAGTGAATCTCCATTAGATTCATTATTTTTTCAGCAGGAAGAGGGTAAGACGTTTTGTTGAGAACATTGGGACTGAAGTGTGGGAATTTCCCAGAAACCCACCTTCTGGTTCTTTTCTCTGCAGACTACAGGTCTCTGATTAAGTGAATATGTAGGTGGGGTCAGGTGCATCCTTTAAGGGAAAGCGCACCAACCTTGCACATTACCTCAGTAAACTGATTTTATTAAATTGAGATATATACTCACAAACAAAGAAGTAAAACAAGCGTATAGAATCCTCAAAAGAACATTTGAAGTGTAAAACCAGTGCGAGTCACATCACGAGAGTAGACTCTCAAAGTTCGGCTGACGCATTTTGAAGGGGGTCCCTTCTTCATCAGGGCTCTTTAAATGTTCCTTTGAGGATCCTATACGCTTGTTTTACTTCATTGTTTGTGAGTATATATCTCAATTTACTGAGGTAATGCGCAAGGTTGGTGCGCTTTCTTTTTGTTTCACTTTGCAGTACTGTTTGGGCTTCCCCAGCCTTATTTAGAGCCGCACAACCTTTATGCTTTGGTGGACGAATTTCCACAAGTTCCTTTTCCATCTATCCACCCTTGCTCTGGGTCCTAGAGCACAGGAGGTGTTGTTTCTGTTTCTATTGGCATCCTTTAAAGGGAATTGGGCTGGATTTTTTTTTTTAATGATAAAGAAAAGAATTGGGCAATGTGGATTGCAAGAGAAGATATGTAGGATTTTAAGGATTCACTCAGTTCTAGCAAAATCATGAACACAATATAACACCGCCATCCAAAGGTGTTTGGAAAACAAAGACATTTCAGACGCGGTTGTGACTGTTCAGGTACTGGGTGGGAATTTATCACAAACAGAGGCATGGCAGGGGACACATGGGTTTGCGTCTTTGTGTACAGGACAATATCTTCTGGTAATATAAAACCTGGCAGAGATGTTGTTACTTGAATATAGAAAAACACTAACAATCGACAGGCTCCGGCCCTTCAGACTGTGCAGAGCATGTGTTCCTCCTGCTGTTCTACTTGTGGCTAGTCCTCTGCGAATCCATCTTATCTGTCAGTTCAGAAAGTCATGTGTTGTAGATTCTTGATGCTCGTTTCGGTGCTGACTCTCCTGGTCTGGAGCTGGAAATTTCACTCTCCTCCGAAGATTGCAACTTCTGAAATTTCTCCGATTTCAGGAAACGACTGTAGCTGTCATATTTCATGAGGTTGAATATCTGCGAATATATAAAAAGAGATGATGAGTAGAGAATATGACTGGGTTTGATTCGCCGAGAGCACACCGTATGCCAAGTCTATTAGGGGGTGAATCCTGTTAGTAAATTCAGGATGGTTTTTGGGGCTCATAGGCAAACTATTATTAAAAAGAGGCACGGGGAGTTTAGCACTGCAATGGGGGCATGTACTGATGCAAAAAAAGGAAATAAGAAAAAAAATAGCGTACAGCGAGGAGAGAGTCTGCACAGTTCATGGAGTGTGTTCTGAGATATCATCGATATGTTTGTGACATTTATCTGGCGTGCTCATCCTGTCTGTGTCATGTAGAAAATATAATGTGTGGACGTTTATATTTCTACACAGCAACAAATCACCCTATAGTATCCCAGAAAAGTTATCCACCTCCACCCTTGAAGGCTGATTAAACAAAAAATATCACTGCAAGTGTGTATCACCACACCCTGTATACATCAGTGATCACCTAAACCCAAATCAACACTCTCCAACTCATATGCCGATGGGTAATTACCCTATAAAAGAAACAGCAGGGCAAAAACACCACTCTGGGTTAATTTCTCCTCATAACGATTTTCTCCAATGTTAGGGTTATTTCTTCCATTATCCTCAAGAAAATCCACAGTCACAGTATATAAAAGATATCCTTCTTTATTGGTAACTCACATAACATTTGGGTGGCAACAGCTCCTCCTCACAAGGATACAAGCATAGACTGGTTCAGGGAAACATTGGCCACATGTTCCCACTTCCAAGATGGCCACGATCGCACTTCCGGTCAACGTCGATACGTCTGACGTCACGTGTCCCTGACGCAGTGATATTTTGGAGTGTTTTACACATTGTGCTTTTATATTATTTTATGTGAGTGTGCTTCACTTATATTGATATTCACTATAGAATATTTGCATGTGTATAGATACTCGTTTAGAGTATACACATCTATAAAGATTTCTGCATGCTGCACAGTGAGTGGCACGTGTGTTGTAATATTATTTTAAGGTATGACACTATGTCAAGTTTTTTCTTTTTGAGGTGTACGGTCATCAGGATTTGCGGGTATTGAGAAGGATTTTTTTGGTGATGAAAGAAGAAGGAAAATTATCATTTACACCTGTGGGGATTATTTTTGTATTTTTATATTTTTTTGAATTTTGAACATTTTGATATTTTGGACAATTCTTATGGTTTTTATGTTTTATGTTGGCTTTATTTTATTTTATTTCTGTTATTTATTTGCTTAAAAGGAAAGTCATATATTTTGTTTAATGTGTGGACGTTATTAATTCATTAAATGTGAGGTTCAGAGTTGCTGCTACCATTTCTTTGTAAGGAATCTGCCCAAGCATTGGATCATGGCTAACATATAAAGGCCCATAATGGGGATTTGGTATAAGCAGCCATAGAAGTAGATCTACTAAAACTGGAGAGTGAAAAATCTGGTGCAGCTGTACATGGTAGCCAATCAGCTTCCAACTTCAGCTTGTTCAATTAAGCTTTGACAATAAAACCTGGAAGCTCTACTTAATCGACCGACACAAAATATATGTTTATTTCTACCCCTTGAATGTTATCTATTCTAGTTATACTCCATTTGTATAAGCAGGGGTGTATCTACAGTGAGGCAAACAAGGCATTTGCCTAGGGCAGCAATTTTTAGGGGGGCGGCACCCCTTCAGAAGAAGGTACCTGGTGAGCAGTGGTGGACAGAGCCATGCAGAGCCACCATCTGAGAAGTACAACTGGTACTCCTGTAGGTGGCCTGGACAGCAGGAGGATCGGTGTGGTGGGGGTGGGTAGTTGCAGAAGGATACACTGTGTATCCCTCCTTCCAGCAGCTGAAAGCCAGTTTGAGGTTTCTCCTCCTCTCCCTCTCGTCAGCTTTCTGCTGCTGGAGGGAGAGACAGACCTGGCCGGATGGAGGGGGTGCCCTGGTGTTCCTGAGTGGCTGCTCTCCACTGAGCTCCTTCCCCTGACCGCACTCAGAGCCAGGACCAGGGGAAAGCCTGGAGCAGAGAGAGGGGAAGTGGTAGAGAGGAAAGAGCCAGGAGGAGGTGAGCTGTGTTGTGTTCTCTGGGCTCACACGCCTGTCGACCATCCAGCACATGATACGTGATCACTGATAGATTGTATATGACTGCACACACACATTATGATTACCACCCCCTGCTCACATTTCCTGCTACCCAGAGATCAGCAGCCCTTGGAAGGGGGGTAATCATACTGTGTGTATACAGTCCCATACGATCTGAGAGAAGGAAGAGAGAGAGGGAAGGGAGAGAGAGAGGGAAGAGAGAGAGCGAGGGAAGAGAAAGAGGGAGGAGAGAAAGAGAGGGAAGAGATAGAGAGGGAAGAGAGAAAGAGGGAAGAGAGAAAGAGGGAAGAGAGAGAAAGGGGGGGAGAGAGAGGGGGGGAGAGGGGGAAGAGAGAGAGGGGGGGAGAGGGGGAAAAGAAAGAGAGGGAAGAGAGAAAGAGAGGAAAGAGAGGGGGAAGAGAGAGAGGGGGGGAGAGGGAAGAGAGAGAGAAGGAAGAGAAAGAAAGAGAGGGAAGAGAGAGGGAAGAGAAAGAGGGAGAGAGGGAAGAGCGTGAAAGAGAAAAAAAAACAACAACAACAAAAAAAAAAAACCTGGAAACTGATTGGTTTCTATGCAGAGCTACACCAGATTTGCACTCTCCAGTTTTAGTAAATCAACCCCATGGTGTCAGTTTATTGGAATCTGCTGTAGGGGAAAGATAGAGAGTCAAGCAGGGGCAGACTGACCATTTGGAAACTCGGGCACTGCCCGAGGGCCCGGGGTCAGTAGGGGGCCACATGAGATGCCCCTGGTACCTTTTTCATAGTTTTTTTGAGTTTGGGCAAGGACACAGGGGCCCCATGATCCCCTATTGCCCGGGGGCCCCATGAGTTGTCAGTCCGCCCCTGGAGTCAAGTCAACCCTTTGATAAAGTCAGGTGACGAAACGCATCAGGGTCGGGCCACACAACGTATGTTGTAACAGGCATCCACCTCACATCACCCACCAGAAGTGACGTACCACTCGAGAGCAGCGAGGAGGATCGGGTGAGACGCTGTCTGTATGATACACTGCCACCTTCCGTGGATATTGTGGATGTTGGGCATTCTTGTATTTTTCCTATGTGAGTTCATTACTTTCTATGTAATAAATGTTTTTTAGCGGAATTACGCTATGAGCTCTCTTTTATCTCTTTCCCTTGTGATGGAGTAAATATTTTGGAGGATGTCCCGCCATCTACTCAGCCTCTAATTGCCGAGGGGCTAAGTGATTGAGGATCCTTATTACGTCTGACACTCGCCATAAGCGCGATTGCCTATCAAGTTTACATGGGCCACGATATCTGGTGAGTGCCACTGAATTGAGGTTGGCTTTCCTCTGGAGCACGTGGTAACACTTGAGTGAAGTTTCGTGCACTTACTCAATTAATTTCATATGTTCACGTAGTTACTTTTAGTGGATCAGAAGGACTTCTTACTCAATCACATTTTGGTGGACTTATTTCAATTACAGTATTTATGCGTTTGAAGAACTGGACTTTTTTCATTTAATTGATTTTTATACATTTACATTTATTATTTTTAGCACAATTTTTAATTGTATATTTATTTGAGTCACTGTGTTATACTTGATTTTTTGCTCTGCTTTCCCTTGTCATTGTAAAGATTTATGGGGTGATTATTGATTTTTTTCACTATTTTAAGGCAGCAGCACTATACATGTTCCATTTATGTATTCATTTATGTGAGTCATTTGCTATTCACTCATTACGTTGTTAGGCAATTTAATTAATTTTTTTTTGGTGTGTGGTTTTGCACGGTGAATATACACTTTTGATATATTTATTTTTTCAGGATTTATATAGCACCAACAGTTTGCTCAGTGCTTTGCAATATAAAGGGAGAGAATACAGCAATGATACAGGAGGGTAAGGAAGGCCCTGCTCCTGGGAGCTTACAATCTAATATATCTGTACAGTCCAGTACCATGAATGATATCCCACCAGGACATGCACCAAATGTATACAGTATTTGTATTCACCATGGAATACTTGTATTCATATCACTGGAATTTCTAGAGAATAATTTCCCACAGAAGGAGGAACTGGACTTCAATTTGTTATGACACAGAAGTCACAAAGGCTTCTCTGAAAGGTGACACATGTCACACATATGTGATAAACGTTTCACATACATGTGGAAAAGATGAAGTTTTTTGCAATACACGGGGACTAATAATGCAGCAAAGCAAGCAACATGGGAAGAAATTTAACTGTTTTATGACTGGAAATGAATCTGCCATGTGATCAGACAAAGCTCATCTTTTCTTTCACTTTGCAGCTTGTACGTCCTATGATGTTGGCGGATAAAGAAAGGCTCCACATTGACATTACAATCACCTTTGTAGTTTAAAGAAGCAACTACATTTTTACATATTTCATTATCTTCTATTCTGCTGTAATGAAAGGAACATGTTCAGATCAGGGGCGGAGCGACCATTTGGAAAACTCGGGCACTGCCCGAGGGCCCGGGGTCAGTAGGGGGCCCCATGAGATGCCTCTGGTACCTTTTTCATAGGCTTTTTTGAGTTTGGGCAAGGACACAGGGGCCCCATGATCCCCTATTGCCCGGGGGCCCCATGAGTTGTCAGTCCGCCCCCGGTTCAGATTATGCTCATATACTGGCAGAGCTGATAAAAAAAGATATGATGCGATTTATTATTAAAACCTACAAAGAGAATAGTATAAAGGGGGCTAACAGCATATTTGCTCCCCCTCCCAACAGTGACCAAGCAACCTGGGAGGAAGGGGAGCTGAGCTGTTGAGTTACTGCTGAGAGGGAGGGGGAACTGGGTTGTTACATCACTGCTGGAAGGGGAAAGTGGAAGGGGTTGAACTGCTGAGTCAGTGCTGGGAGGGGGAGGGTAACAGGAGCTGAGCTGCTGAGAAAACAACTTCTGCTGTCAAATTTGAGGATGAATTACTCCACATTGTTTCCAGCACCAGGGGTGAGTGAAAGCTTGTTTTAAATCTTATTTACTGCTTGTTAAGAATATGGAATTATTTGAATATCCATATCCTGGACAGATATTCATTTTTTAAAGTTTGGCAATAAATCAATATTTTATTTAATAAAGAAATGACACATCAACCCTTTGGAGATACGATGTCTATAAAATTATTCACCCCCTTGGAAGTTTTTTTGGAGATACGATGCCTATAGAATGATTCACCCCCTTGGAAGTTTTTTTTAATGTCATAGAGAATTGAATCATGATGTCATTTTTTGACAGAGAGTAACAGAAATATTCTCTTTAATACCAAAGTGAAAACAGGTCTTTACAAAGTGATTTAGAAGAATTATAAATAAAAATATCAAATAAATGCCTAGTAGATTCATCTTTGGCAGCAGTTCTCAGCTTTGTACATCTGGACATTGCAATTTTTTCCTATTCCTCTTTAATAACTGTACCAGCTTTGTCAGCTTGGCATGGTGAATAAACAATCTTTTTTTAAGTCTGGCCACAAATTTCCTTTTGGATTGAGATGTGGACTCTGACTCAGCTATTCCAGGGCATTAACATGTTTGCCATTCTTGTGTAGTTTTAGGCTGGGCTTGGGGTAATTGATTTATTGGAATAAAAAAATGTTCTCTCTCTACGTTCAGATTCCTTGCAGGCTGCATCGTGTATTCTTCCAGGACCCCATGGTATTTTGATGTACTTATTTTTTGCTAGTCTACCAGGGCCTGCTGCAGTGAAATATCTCCACATGTCCCCTTGACAGGGATGGTATATTTATAATGATGTCCTTGTAGCACACCCTTGTAAGAGCTGTTGGCGATCTTAGTCTTAATTTCTCACAGCCAGGTACACAGCATTTTCTGCACTCTTCTACTGGCTCTAAATGACATTCTAAATTTTTTTGTTTTGAAAGGGGGGGGGGGGTTTAGTGGAAACAATGAACTTGGATAGGGATAGGGAGCATGGGATACCCCAACAAATGTAGAACTTTACAACATAAGGGCTCCTTAACTTCTGGTTGCGCTGAACAAAAAGGAATATTCCACAGGATCTGATGGTGACCTGTACTCCTTCCAGAATTAAAAACTACACACAGTCACTACTCTTCAGCACTGGGGTCCTATTCACATTTCCACAGGATCAGTGGTTGCCTCCTGCTAATATCAACCAGGCTCTTCTTAGTGAGGGAGATGTAGACTCACATCACCATCGGACAGCTGGACTCATTTCCATCAACTTCCTCCTGGCTCTCTCCAGTGAGCTTCTCCAAACCCAACTTGATCTCTGGACTCAAGCGTGCGAAAAGGCCCCCCAGCTATACCTAGCTTGGACCTTGGTGTCTTCCTGATGGCTTCTTCACAGACTTCTGCCCTAGGGGCAGAGCTTCTGCACAGGGGTCTCCTCCTGCAGGACTGGACCCAGGAACACTGCACCTGCTGCTCAGGCCAGACTATTTATGGGTTCTCGCATCACCTACTGGACACACTTCTCCAGGGAATGGTTAGAGTCCCAAAAATATTCAGGTTGTATACCTTGTACTTCCTTCCTTTATGATTCTAGAATCCTCTAGAAGACAGGAGGAAGTAACAGAGCAGCAGCCTGTGAAACCCTGAGCTGCCCTAAATAATCAACCTCTACTCCTCTGATTTCAGGGGAGGCAATCTAAATTTACCTAACAGCCTGCTCTACATTAGGAGGGTGCTACAATTTGCAAGATATAAGAGTCTAGTCTAAATTTTGGTCTCCTCAAACCATAGCTTCGGGTGAACTGTAGGTGTTCCATAAAGCTGCAACTAACAAAGCACTCAGGCAACAGCTGCTGGGTTGGGTTGACACAGCCAGAAACATGTTTGTAGAAACAGAATCAGTACCATACTGACAATCCAGAAACATGTCTGTAGAGACACAATTAGTGCCATACACACAGACAGACACAGTGCCATATTAGCATTGTCATAATCACAAGCAGTACTGTGCTAACACAGCCAGAAACACATCCGCAGAGACGCAATCAGTACTGTACTGACACTGACAGAAAGATGCCTACGGAGGTTGAATTAATACCATACTGACACCTCCAGAAACATGTCTGCAGAGACACAATTTGTGCTTTAATGACACAGCCAGAGATACTGTATACCCACAGAGACACAATTAGTACCATACTGACACCGCCAGAAACATGCCTGCATCAGTACTGTACTGTTGCAGCCAGAAACATGCCCACAGAGACACAATCATTACTTAACCGATGATCAAAAGACACAATAGAACCATACTGAAACAGCAAAAAACATGGTTGCAAACAGAAGATCCTATAGATACAGCGAGAAACTTGAATATATATCTGGCGTTGCGCTAAAATCCATTCAAAATAATATAAATCATATATACAATAAATAATGCATAGATATACAAATGTAAACAGTGAGTAAAGTGCTCATAGATAAATTAATACCAAAAAATAACGTGCAGAATAATTATATATATGACAGTCTCTATGGGGGTATATATAACAATCCCCTTTTATGGTGAATGATCCCAAATCTTTGTTCCAACTTATATAACCACCAACATTAACACTGCATCACTGTGACAACATGTTGGAGGCTTACCAGATCCTTTGACCCCTTAACTATAGGGGGTCAACATGCGTTTTGTTAAAAAACATCCAATCCACACTCCTGTATCTCAAGCCAGACCACGTGTATCCTCAAAGGCTGTTCAGACCATCCCGATCTCACGAGGTTAGCATATATTCATATCAAAAAATAAAAAAACTGCCTCTCATAGTGCAGATAGTTTGTATATCATTTATTAAAAAAATAGAAACACACTTACAAAAATCATAAACTTTCCAGCATTCATTAAAACCATCAAACAGCAAGGAACAGCATAAACAGCAAATCTTACGTGATGACGTCACAAGGGAGGCTCCACCCACTGAGTTTCGGCATACCAGATGTCTTTCGGGGCTACATCTGGTATGACGAAAAGCGTCTGGTGAAGCCTCCCTTGTGATGTCATCAAGTAAGATTTGCTGTTTATGCTGTTCCTTGTTGTTTGATGGTGTAATGACTAAGCACGTGTTTGTGTGAAACTCGTTTATTGTTTCTCTGTCCAGTCTTGGAGCTGTCATGTTCATATTATACTGTTTGTGAAGATTCCAATAAAGGATTTTAATTCTGCTACACCGTTGCCAGTGCGGCGAACCTTTGTTTTTCGGCACTGTTCCTACGATCACGAATTGGGCCAGCACTGACGTGTGTGGAGGGGCTATGTGATCGAGCCTCACTTGAAGCGGTCAGCTTACTTTCCGACGTCACCATGCCTCATGGCAGAGCTGGGTATGTGAGATCCCATCCCGTAACAATAAACTCCTGCAATGGGCTACACTCTGCTTAGCTATTCTAGCAGTTGTTTAATAATAAATGAATTGGCTGCATACAGTGATGTCTCCAACCCAAAACCAGCCTTCCTTGATGCATTTCACTCCTCCTGGCTTGCTCACAAGGATAACGGAAGGAGCAAGCCAGGAATGGTTGAAAAGGTGGATTTTGGGTTGGAGACATCACTGTATGCAGCCAATTCATTCATTATTAAAAATACTACAAGAAGAGTTAAGTGGAGTGCAGCTGATATTCTGTCCTGTTTTCGATGGAGAGTGAAGACAGACTGTGATGGCCAGCACCCAGGTTGTCCATATGCAGGAGAGGCCAGTCTTGAGCAAAGCTATGGCTGTGTGTGTGCTTCTGTCCTGCAATGGGCTGGAATACATTCTCAGAACTTCCAGCTCTGCCAAGGAGGCATGATGATGTAATTTGCAACTCCCAGAAGCTTTGGAAACCAAGATTAAGAATTTTGTCTTTTGTGCTGAAATAGTTTCTTGATCAATGGCTTTTTGAAGCCATTTTTGTTGGGCTGGCAAAAAAACACACATTTTGTTTTTTTTCAACATTTTTTATTAAATGCAATACCATTGTTTACATATCTGTGTTTGTGGGTCATTCACTGAAGGTGTAGCAATGAAAAGATACAACAGCAGCACTACCCCCTTAGGAGTCGCTAAGTTTTAGGATCCCCTTACAGTTCTGCACAGCCAGGCAACATGCATTTTCTTCCTCCACGCTTGCACACTGAGACAGTAACCAGTCCTTAGGCTTGTTTTTGTGATTTTATTTAGGGGTATTAAACTTGGATTGGGTTGAGGGATACATGGGATGCCCAAGGAACTGTGAACTGCGAGGACAAACTATGTACAAGTCTATGGACAGGAAGCAAAAATCTGTCTCTTCTTTGAAAGTACTCCTGCTCTCTAGTGTACCTCCTCAGACCCCAGATGAATCCCCCTCTTCACCCAGCAGTACTACGGGTATTTCCTGGGCAAGGGGATCCAGAAGCTGCCCAAAATCAAACAGTCCCAGTTGAGGAGTTAGTTGATTTTTTCACCTGATTGTCCTCTCCCCTTATCTGGTCCAGGGGGTGTAAGGTCACTCGCACTGTCCTGATAGCTTTATGGGTTGGTGGCTGCCTTCAGACCTTCTGCTGGGCTGGCTCCTTCCCTGCTGCTCAGGCTCCTAGTTGATGGAGGCACTGTGGAGGCCCCCTCTTCCAGCACCTGCCTGTAGGTAGACCCCTTCCCTGTGCCCCCTCCCAGGCTCTGCACTCCTCCTGTTCATCTTCCACCTGACACACACTCCCCCGACTTCCTGTTGATCAGGCCCAATTATACCTAACATTGGTCCTGACCCCAGGTGACCAGGATGACTCAGCCTCTGCCTAAAAACCTAGTCTAGCTCCCCCTAGAGGGGCGCTACACAACAAATACTTTAATAGACCACATAAAAGTCATACAAGAAAACATTAAATCAGTACTGGTGTCATGGTCAAGATTCAAGGCCTGGAAAGGCAATCAGAAGTTTACAGAATAGGGAACAGCCAAGGCCTTATGTTTTTGCATGGAAAATCCTCTTTTATTACAGAATAGGGGAAATTTGTTTATAAGTTCCCTTGCCCCCTCTACTGAGCTTATCCAGCCCACCCTCCCTCTTCTTAGTCCCATACTTATATAGCTCTTGCACTTAGACCAGCTGCGTTTTGCAAACAATGTTTACCTGTGATAGGCTGGGCCATTCTTCCCAATCCTTGCTTGCCTCCCAATCTAGGAGAAATCCCCACAGAAGTCTATGACGGTACGTGTCTGGTATCTGTACCACAAATGCAGTATGTAATTTACCTTAGTCAGACCTTCGCAAACCAGATGGCTCAGTGTGTGGGCTGGTGGCTCATTCTAGTATTTACATATTATATCTTGGAGGCCACTGCCCATCTCGTCATCCTAGTTGCCTCCCTCACAAGTTTGTCCCTTGCTGATCTCACTCACTAGTTTCTATCTTGCTGGTCAAGCTCATTATTCTCCCCCATGATTGAATCTCTTACCAGTCTCCCTATGGTTGCCTCCCACACTATTCTCCCATTTCGCAGCTGCCCTCAGCACTCTCCTTCTTTGTAGCCTCCCTCACTAATCACATTTATGGTGGCTTCCTTCACTAGTCCCCTTCTTGCATGATCTCTGTAATGTTCCAGTCAAGTGCATCACATGTGTGTTTATTTTTATGAATATTTTATTGATCCCGCCAGGGAAAAGTTAATTCAAATATACAGGAACAGTGTCCGGAGATGATTTAGGATATGTATAAATGTTTTAACAGAGGCCAAATGTTTAATCTGTATGTCCTCATAGTGAGGGGTCATTTAGACAGTTTATGTTGCTGGTTCCAATTAATCCAATTTCACACTGGAAACTGAAGACTCTCTGTCTGCATCTCAATTAGTTGTAGATATGCCAAGTGTATTTCAATCTTCAAAAACATTTAAAAAAAGGTAATAACTAATAATCATACAACAATCATGTTTTATGATAAAATATGGGGGAGATCAATTTAATACTTGGACCTTTTTATGGTTCTACTGGTTCTGGTAGGCATACGGAATCAGCGTTTGGACCCAACTCATTGGGGTTGCTCCGATACCGAGTACTTGCCGAGTACTCACACTTATGCAAATGCTCCCGCTACCCGAACTGATACATTTGCAGTGTGATTTGAGCTCATACAAAATGAATGGGCCCAAATCACACTGCAAAGAATTGCATGCAATTGGAACGGGAATGCGGTGCGATTCCTGTCTGAATCACATGCGGTTTCCCGTACAGCTCCTGAGTGAACCAGGCTTGTCATAGTGACTCTGAGCCTCAGTTCACACAGAAGCAGTGTGGGAAACCTCATGCGAGGTTCAACCAGCAGCTCCGGCTCCCATCAGCGGCTGCGGCTTGGGCTCCTCCTGTCTCTCCCACTGCTTTGTTCCCCATATCTCCAGCAGCTCTCTCCCCCAAATTCCAAAAATGTCGACAACAGGTGAATGCAAAAATCTTCTTTATTTCATGAAGGGGTAAAAATATTCCATGGTAAACCTACGCTTTTGGAATTGGACTTGTACTTATAAGCAGATGGAGACTGCTAGTCGGGCACGGTGAGCTTATATGCTTTAAGCCTAATGAATGTGATAGGTAGTAGCAACCCACTTCTGTTTGGATTTGCAAGTGGCTCTCTCCCCCCAGCCTCCAGCCTCCACTGGATCCCTCCCCATCCCCCTGGTCTAATCGCCCCCATGTGACAGTGTTGACCAATCAGAAGCCGTCTAGCCCATACTGTCCGCACTGCTAGGAGAGGGGAGAGAGCCACAGGGATTTCAAATCCCTGCAGCGGTGAAGCGGCTTTTCGGTGTCTGACAGTGGGGGATTGGCAATCTGGTACAGTGGGTCTGGGGGGATGGGGAGAGAACCGCTGGAGGCTGGGGGAAGAGAGCCACTGGAGATGCAGGGAACAATGCTGTGGGAGAGGCAGGAGGAGCCCCAGCTGCAGCCACTAATGGGACCTGGAGCTGCTGGTGGAACCCATCGTGCAGGGAGATTTCCCGCACCGCTCCTGTGTGAACACAAAGTCACTATGACAAGTCTGGGTTCACAGGAGCTGTGCGGGAAAATGCATGCTATCTGGGCAGGAATCGCACAGTATTCTTCTAGGTACTCGTACTCGCCAGTAAAAAACTGTTGGTGCAACTCTACTACGCATAGCAGAAAAACAGCTGCGACTATTGCTCTTACTTCATATCTTATAACTGGACACAGTTATAAAGTTTTGAAGATTGTTATTAACAATATCCAACCTGTGCTAATTAGATAATGGGCAGCACCCATCCCCTTCCATCCAACCTCATCAGTATCATCAGTGCCTGTATGCTAGGCTGTAAATTGGGTTCCATTTACATTAGTGCAATTTCAGATGCAACTTGAGCCACACAGAATCACATGACAATGGAAATCACATTGTTTCCAATGGTGCCCATTCACATCAGTGCAACTTAGAATGGTGCAATTTTGGAAAAGGTTCTTGTACTACTTTGGTGCAATCCCAGCACAATCTTGGCCCCACAGAATATGCAAAAAACACTAAACATTAAATCACTTTACAGATATGTTTTCACTTTGACATTTGTCTATTTCTGTTGATTGGTGTAAAAAAATAAATTACATTACTTTTCTGTGGCAATAACACAAGGCACTATAATTTTATATATAGTGAAAATCATCTGAATCCCATAGTTCTACATGAAAGTTTGCAAAAAGCTCCACATACACTGAGGTTTAATAAGAGGGAGGGTCCCAGTATAATTGATATTAATTAGTATGAGGACCCTGGTATTATAGGGTGTCATTGTAATAAATGGAGGGGTCTCAGCCTAATTAGTATGAGTGGGTACTGGAACTGTGAGGTGTCAGAATGAAAAGGTGGAGCGTTCTTGATGTCATCGGTAGTCAGGTTCTGGTATTGTGAAGTATCAGTGAAAGGGGTATGGGTCTTAGTGTAATAAGGGGATTCTGGTACTGTGGGGTATCAGTATAGAAAGGGGAAAGGGTCTATGTGTACCTAGTGGAAGGAAGGGGGTGTAATACTAGAGGTGCCAGTGTAACAAAAGTGCAGGGCTTTACACTGTGCCAGTATATGGAGAGGTTTACCTGTTCCTGCAGTCTCTCGAACATCAAAGGGTGAGGCTGTCTCAGGATCTGCTCCCCGATACGGGACTGACCCTCCACATTGACCTGTGAGGAGGCTTTACTCGACAGGAAGGTGTTGTAGATGTGTTGGGCCTTTTTCTGCAGCTGGAGACAGAACAAGGGAAGGGAAGTGGAGATCATTTTGTGTACAAGATTAATGAGGTAAGTCAAGACAGATGAGTGCTGGTCAATACAAGCAGGACATCACATAAAACTAAGGGATAATCTGGAGCAGGATAAAAGTACCGTAGTTGTGGAGTAATAGTCAGTTGGAACTGCCTTCGTGCCTACTGTTGACTGGCTGTCTAGGAAAGCTTATTAATACCACCTCAGTGGACACCATCACCAGGGTGGAGGGCTAATTTTTGTAGACCATACCTGATCCTGTTCTTCCGTTCTCTTGAAATCTTCACATGCCAACCAGAAGAGTAGGTTCTCCTCACTGTACTCCTTCTTCAGGAAATCCTAAACCAAACCAGAAAGATACTTGGATCAACATCTTGTAAGAGGTGCCACTCTGAGCCTCAACTATGGAAGACTGATGGCCAGGAAGAACAATGCAACCAGCCAGCCCAAAACTGGAGAAAGCAGCTCCAGTTCTGTTTATCTGGCACATTAGTTCCTTGGACTAGAATAACATTTATGCAAGAAACTGCAGAATACACAGTATGCATTGGTCTCCCCAATATGATGTCTCAAAAGTTTGGAGGAAAGTGTTTGTTTCTCATAGATTTCAACCACTATGTCCACCCAGCTTACTGAGCATCTGTCATTTTCCTCCAGTCCATATGTATGGATCATTGTATAGAAGTGTCATTACATGCAGATAACACAGAAAGAGAAGGTCTGCATTTCTACTCTAAGGGGCGTTGCTAAATGCAGCGTAACGGAGCACCAATGCAATGGAACATGCTTCCTCCAACTGATCACTGATGCAAGGGAACCTTTTTTCTCCAACTGAGCACCAATTCACGTGGACATTTTTCCTTCCACTGACTGTCAAAAATCAGGGCGCACCTCCCAAGGGGTATGGGGGTGAGGGAAGCCAGACAATGTGCCGAGTATATCATCCCTTGTACATCCTCTGAAATCGATCAGCACGCTGACCTGTTACAACAAGAATGCCAAGGTTCTCCCAATCTAGACACTAGTAGTGTTTGAAAGACAACACAGTACGCACACACTGAGATTTAAGCTTTTACCATCCACAAATTACATACCTGTGGGGAACAATCTCCTGATACCTTTGGTCAGTACGCTCAGCATTCAAGTAGACTTGCACACAGGCTTTAACAGACCACACATACTACTCTTCCTAGAGTTACAGGTTAGCTGAACCAGCCAGTTAGTACAAAAACCCTCTTGCTTTGACCACCAGTTTAAGGGACATATTTCCTCCCACTGGCCATCAGTTTAATGGGGTATTCTCCCTCCAGCTGATTGCCACGTTAAGAGGACAGTCTTCCGCCCAGTGACGAACAATGTAAGAGACATGCTTTCTCCTACTTACACCAATGTACGGGGGCATTTTCCTTTCTCTGATACCAATGTAAGGCAGCATTTTCCCACCAATGACCAATGGTCACCATTATGAGGAGGTTTTCTTTTTCTCACTGACCATCAATGTAAGGGAACATTTCTAACCACCAATGTAATGGGGCATTCTTCCTCCATTTGAATGTCAATGTAAAGGGGACATTTTTCCTCTCAGTGACCACCAATGTAAGACACATTCTATCTCCATTTACATCAAAGAATGGTGTCATTTTGCTGCCACCAATGTAAGACAGCATGTTCTCCCCAATGACTACCAATATGTGGGGCTTTCTTTTTCCGGCTAAGACCAATATAAGGGGACATTCTTCTTCTTGCTGACCACTATCGTAAGGGAACAATGCAAAGGCCTGCACATTACATACTCCTGTGCACTGCGCTCCTTACATAGCACTGCCCAGTTCACTCTAAAGATATACGTTAAATCATAGGCTTAAACCTTAGTGGGATTGGGGGGGGGGGGCAAAATGCATCTTTGCTGGAGTGGAGTGCCTTTGGAAACTGCTTTTGCAAAAAAATGTATGGAATTCTATGGGAAGAGATGTGTGGTGTGACCTCAATTAAACCTTTTTTTAAAGTGTATTTCCACCTTTGCAGTCAAATTTACTAAACCCCCACTATATGTTTATGTGTTCCCATTCACATAGCATACAGTGGCAAAAAATATTTCTTAAAAAATGTATATTTCTTACCTTTTGAGTTGTTGCTTTGGAGCAGGTTTATATATAGCTTGGTTATGTGCAATTAGAGAACAGACTTTTGGATTGTCTTTTTTTAGTGCCTTAACATACAATGTACTATCCAAGCCTTGAGATTTTTATCCTTTTGTTAGGACAGGCAGTGTACATATATAGTTTAAATTGATAATGAGATTTGCCAGCACAGTACAGGCAAGATTAATTATGGTAAACACAACTCCCTAGCACCTCTCCATAATGTTACATAGGAGTGAAAGCTAAGCGAAGTACGATTTTTCAGCAAGTAAAAAAACTAAGCTGCAAATTTTAAATGTTTTTTAAGTTATGCTACATGAATAGGAACAGGTATCAAATATATAAAGAAGGTGTTACACCAATCTGGCGGCAAAAGTGGAAATGCACTTTAAGGTAGGCTCAGACAAAGGGGTTGATTTACTAAAGGCAAATAAACTGTGCACTTTACAAAGTGCAGTTGCTCCAGAGCTTAGTAAATGAGTAGAAGCTCTGTTGACTTCCATTATCTAATCATGTGCAAGCAAAAATGCTGTTTTTATTTTCCTTGCATGTGATTGGGTATTCTTTGCAAAGTAAATCTTTACCTCATTTCCTAGGCTCTGGAGCAACTACTCTTGGAAGAGTGCAACTGCATTTTGCAAAGTGCACAGTCTATTTGCCTTTAGTAAATCAACCCCAAAGTGTTATCTCTCTGTCTATCCTCTTTGGGCAGAACAACACATGTAATGGAATAGGTATTTTTTAATTATCCTTTGTGCTGGAGTGTATGTGTGTCTGTGACACTCTGGCTTATGGCACAGTAATTAAGAAGTGTTTTATGGGTACAAAAACTGTAGCAGTGTGCTGCTGAACAAGCTGGCTCAGGACTCTACAAGATTGTTAAAATGGACTGTAATTATGCCAGGAAGAAACATTTACACTGACTGACTCTTTATCGAAATCTTCCACAAGAGAGACAGACTATAGGAGATTTACTAAAACTGGTTGACTCAGAATCTTGGGCACCTGTGCATGGTAGCCAATCAGCTTCTAACCTCAGCATGTTCAGTTAAGCTTCAGCAATAACACCTGGAAGCTGATTGGTTTTTATGCAGAAGTGGACAAGATTCTGAGTCAACCAGGTTTAGTAAATAAACCCCACTCTCTGACATTGGTCCTCAACCATGGAAAATGACCGCACAGTGGTGGGAGCTTACAGGTGATACTTTACTGGTTTTTACGATACCATCATGAACGTCACACCGGAGTGCTCAGAGAACTCAATCCACTATGAGATTTACCCAAGTCCAGCACTACAGAAATCCTAAGCAATGACAGTCTCGCCGTTAGACATGATCTTGCACAACATTAACCCTTTCTATAATCCAATTAATATTTTTAGCAGTACAAAAATAGATGAAAGGCAGAGAAGCTAAGTGGAGATGAAACATTGTGCTACACGCCATCAGGGCAGGCCAGACGTTTCCTCAAAGAGGAGCACAGTCTTGGATCTGCAGTTAACTAGTCATCGTCATCTGTTTTTGGAGCACTGCCAGTGCTTATTGCATCTGCATTCGGTTGAGCATAATGGGCTTTTCTGTTTCTCTATGCCAACCCCAATTCTAAATGAAAATAAATACATATGGTGGCTGACATTATTGCCTTCTTCTTCTGAAAATGCCAGTTAGCTGGCTGTTATGTTGATGCTTTGACTTCAGTACTTTCACCGTCTTTGACCTGGAAAAAGCATAGAGATGACAAACTTCTCTGCAATTTTCTGCATGCTTGGTCTACACCTGAGTCACAGCCAGGCAAATAGCATTTTTGGGAGGAAGGCAGCAAATGAAGCGCACATATTTCTTTCAAGTACTCTATATGTGGCAGCTTCCCCATGGGCACAAGGTGGCTCTAGGGACAGTTTTAGAGATAATATGGCTACTCCCAACCAGTACTCTCAGGTATCTCTGGCTAGTTAGTGGATCATTTGCTCTGTTCTATACACATCTTTATCAGAATCAGCATCGTATCACTGTTATTATTCACCATTCATAACTATAATTTGAAAGACACCATCTCATATATAGGGTCATATGACAGAAATTGATTCAGTAATGGATGATTGGAAACCCTTGGTCTCTACCCAGAATTGTTCTGCTCTGGAACAGTTAAACACTCAAATCCAAATATTTTTACATTCTGCTCTTTGGCAATGCAGCGGCCTCATCCAACACGTCTGAACGTCATAATATTTACAAAAGGACCGAAGTGACGGATTTTCTACTGGGCGGGTCAGTGAAATGGGTTGGGGGTGCACTGTTCTCAGACTTTGAGACTTGGATGGATTTCTTTAGAACTCCACACTTACAGCCCCCAGGACAGATGGCTGCTTCTATGCTCCACCTCAGGCTGAGTTAATCATTAGGCACACTAGGATTGTTCCTACAAGGGTAGAGTGGTGGCTTTTCCCAGTACAAGTACCAGCTACATGTTTTCCCCATTATTAGTCATCCCATATAAATTTATTTACACATTATCACAATATTATAAAACAGGTTGGGGCCAGCAAAAAAAGAAATGATGTGCATCACAGACATGATCACGTCAGGTTGGTGTTGCTTTGGGCATCTACAAGCCCCAGGGATGGAAATGTAGCTGTGCTCCCACCAGTGTCTGCCATTACACACAATTCTACTGGATGGAAGAACTGAATCCAACAAATTGGAACAGCCAATATCCAGTTTTTATTTGATCTGTGCTCATGGTTGGTTTGACACAGTTTTTCCCTTCTTTACATTTCCTATGACTATGTTCTGTGATGATGAAGACAGCTATTTTCCCCAAGAGCAACCCTTGAAATAAATTTTAGGTCGCGGGAAACCCCTGCAATTCATCAGGGGTCAGAATTACACATTTACATATAGAAAAAAAACATAATCAATGTCATGCCGCTGGCTTTGCCAAGTGGCATTGGCTCTGAAACTATGTAGGCACCAAGTTAGGTCAATCAGTCACACTCCTACCAACCTCTGGAAGAACCCTGGTTGAGAATGGCTGATATAGACATTGCAAGCCACAAAGTGGAAATAGCTAATATAATTCCTTTAACCACCTTTCCCTTGTTCTGGGAGGGTCCTCCCAGAATGTGCCTCCTGCGCACCCCCTGGAGCGTGCATCGGGTGCACTCTGTGACCCCTGTGTCCTTTGGACACAGCTGATCACAGATCAAGGTAAAAGGGCCAATCACAGCATCCCTTTACCATGTAATTAGCTGTGTCCAATCACAGCTGATCACATGTAAACAGGCTTGCTGGTAATCAGCTGTCTTTTCCTCACACACTGTCTATGTGAGGAAGAAACAACCGATACCCGGCAAGGCTGTCAGAACTTTGTTTACACTGATAATCAGGGCCCTGATCATCAGTGCCCTGATTATCAGTGCAGCTCCATCAGTGCAGCTTATCAGTGCCCATCAGTGCAGCTTATCGGTGCCAATCAGTGCCGCCTATCAGTGCCACCTCATCAGTGCAGCCTCATCAGTGCCCATCAGTTCCGCATCATTAATGCCCATCAGTGCAGCCTCATCAGCGCACATCAGTGAAGAAAAAAAATTACTTATTTGCAAAATACTATCACAGAAACAAAGAAAAGTTTTTTTCTAAAAAAATTTCTGGATTTTTCCGTTTGTTTAGCAAAAAATTGAAAATCCAGTAGTGATTAAATACCACCAAAAGAAGGCTCTATCTTTCTCAAAAAAATCATAAAATGTGACAGCTCTGAAAGCTGAAAACTGGCTTGGGCAGCGAATGCCCAGTATTGAAGTGGTTAAAACTTTTTAAAATGTAATGTTGGCAATAGACATTGGAAATGGCCAGTCTCATCATTCATCCTATGATTTGGCTAATTTAGGGGCTTTTGCATGCTGGAGGGTGACAAATTGAAATAAACCCCCTCCAGAGCCCCATCAGCTTTTAATCTGGGAGTCAATGTTTCTCCTATCCATCCAGAAATTAATTTTGTTAAAAGAGACTCAATTTTAAAAGTTAGGGAGCTTTGCTGTCCTGAAGGAAACATTTGAAAATGGTATGGCCTTAGTGGTACCTTGGAGAATCTACCTTTTGTTTGGAATATCTCCTGAAAGTTAGCAGTGCACTTTGTGTGCCTAGGTACTCTTGTTCTGTAGCCTCAGAGCTGTGTACACTATCTGCAGTGTGAGATCATCAAAGGCACTGCTAATTCTGACTGCGAGCCTCACCACATTTCAAGTGTGATAATGTCGGTATTGTGCTGCTCACAGCTCTCCTTGCTGGAGAGGAAGCTGTACCTGAGGACCCACAGTGCAAGAATCTTCCTGCTTCATCCATTCTGTGGAATTGTGTTTCCTCCACCTCTATCATTAACCCACCAGTCATCAGATCATCAAAAGGGCAGCTCTGACATAAGGATGCAAAGCCCTGACTTTAACATAATAGCTTACTCTTTACAGAGAAATAGTGCAGAACAAGGCATGTTAGGTCCATAATAAGGAAAAGATCAGCTACAGGGAGACCACTGGCAATAATAATGACTAGGCCTTTGCCCTCTGCCTGCCTTTTGTCCACACAGCTTTCACAAATGAATGGGCTCCTGTGCCTGAGCAAGCATGGGCCGCACAGCCCGCACTAGTGTGAACCAGGAGTTAAAGCGGAGTTCCACTCAAAAGTTGAAGCTCCGCTTGTTTGCCCCCCCCATCCACTGCCATATTTTGCACCTTTTGGATGGAAGGGGGGAGCGGATACCTGTTTTGCACAGAGCAGCCTTGATCCTCCTCTTCTTGGGTCCTCCACCGGCGCTCCTGGCTCCTCTTCTCAGCTGAGTGCCTCCAGAGGAAGTTTCTTCACCCCCTGATCTTTCCTCACTGACTGTGATTGACAGCAGTTGGAGCCTATGGCTCCCGCTGCTGTGTCTCAGCCAATGAGGAGGGAGAGACTTGGGAGTGCTTCTGCTCTCGAGCGCATCGTTGGATCGGGATTCGACTCAGATGAGGGGGGAGTTGCACACTAACGGTTTTACACCCTCATGAATAGAATACATGAAGGTCAAAAACCTTCAGCCTTCAGAACCAATTTAACATCACATACCTTAAATGCTTCAACACCTTCTGGATCTTCCAGCAGGCTGTCCAGAGACGAGGACCACTTCTGAGTCCCTTTCAGGTTTTGATCTTGGACATTCAACCCATCATTGGTGTGAATTTCTAAAACAGAATCAAATATGGGACCATGAAGAGAGCAATACAATGTAACACAATGTTCATCTCCTTGTCATCTCGGGAATGACCCTCACAGTGTATGTCCTATGGGTTCAGCCTTCTCTTTACAGACATCAATGGGATCCTGGCAATAATGGACATATATGTAGCTTAGTCCCCCCCATTTTGGGTCTGTGTCAGTATTTAGGAGAGTGCGAGGAGCAATGTGTTTATAGCTCAGGACCATGATTCATATACAATGGCATGGCTGGTGTGATGTGTTTACAGCCTCCCACACAGCCCAGGTTGCAGCAGAAGGCAGTAAATGTGGTCAGAGCAGCGTCGGTTATGTGACAAGGTCTTGTGTCTTATTATCTTAGAATGATGAGTGATGTGATCACAAGACAGGAGGGCATCGGAGTGCCAACATGTCACTATGTCTTCCCACAGCCATTTCCTGGAGCAGACAATGGAGAATTTCTCAATGTTTCCAGGCTGGTGATAAGGGCAACAAGACATCCAGCAAAAGAGCTGATACCCAAATATTAACTATATATTTTAATGTTATTAGATCTTCTCTTCCTTTCCTCTGACTTCACTAGCTGCATGCTTGTTACAGGTCAGTGACAAAAATGATTGAAGCAGGAACCACCAGGCAGCAAGAATTTTCAGAAGGAGATTGCTAGTAGCAGCCTTCTTCACCCTGTCACTTGCTGAACAATTTGGAGATAAAAGCACAAAAATAGTACATTTTCTTTCAAATGCATACTTTCAGCATTTTCCTTTTCTATTTTCCTTTTTTTTAAATTCACTTTCAAGGTGACTCTGAACTCGCTAAAAAAAGTAACTACTCAATTCCCAAGCATATAAACCAAAGCAGAACTGTGCCTCAGAACTAGTACAAAAATTTCACCTTTAAAGGATATGTTCACCTTTTGACCAAAAATATTAAAACCACATTTTTTGCAAGTTAAAAAAATGTACATTTATTATTTTTGTCTGCAGGAGCCTGTAAAGCATTGAACCAGCGATCAGCAGAACGCTGGTGCCATGCAGGTCTCCTGCAGACCAGTCAGTATATTTGTTTGCCGGAGGGGATGTACAAGCTAGCAGATATGCTGACAGGAAGATTCAATAAACTACCACAGTTCTCCAAAGCGCCATGGTAGTTCATTGAGAGCTACAAGCCAACAGCCGCTAAGGATGTCCGGACTTGTAGTTCATTCATTCACAGAACACTGTGTGGGCAGAGCTGTATGGGCGGAGCTGTTTTTAAAAAGTGACAGCTAGTACAGAGAATTTCTCCCCATACTTCCGTCATAGGGAGGGGGGGCAGCGGCTGCAGCATTGGGTACATATTACATCGTCCACCCTAAAAACGGGTGGAACCTGTTCCCAAAGGTGAACTTATCCTTTAACTAAACCATGCAGCTGCTAATTCATCCAATTCCCAAGCATAGCTCACCACTCCTAGCACTCTCCTGTTCTAGGAGTGTCTAATTACTGTCTTTGCTGGCCCAGCTCCTCCACCCCTCCCTACATAAATGTTTAAGCGGCTTAGGAGCAAAGGGAAATACTATAGATTGACCCAAAGGAGTAGATTTACTAAAACTGGAGAGTGCAAAATCTGGTGCAGTTCTGCATAGAAACCAATCAGCTTCCAGGTTTTATTGCTAAAGCTTAATTGAACAAGCTGAAGTTACAAGCTGATAGGTTATTATGCACAGCTGCACCAGATTTTGAGTGCTCCAGTTTTAGTAAATCTCCCCTCAAAGTGTAACTTAAAGCAGAATTTTTTTTTCCATATTGCGCAGGGGAGGATTAGAACCCCTTTCAGTTTTTTTTTTACATCGGTGTCCCATATAGGAGATTTACCTTTACTTCCTATCACATAGCCAAAACAGGAAGTGAAAGGAAATCCCTCCAAAGTGAGGGAATCCCAGTGTGGGTTACCAGAACTAGTATTCCTGTTGGAAGATTTCCCCTCTATTAGTGTTTTGAAGTGAACCCAACATTTGGAATTTTCTTTCACTTTTCCTTTCAGTGACAAATAGGGTGACTCTCCCTAATGTTGACGCAGACTGAATTAAACACCTGACAGGTATTCTAATCCCTCTATCCTACAAAAAAAGAAAAAGGTTTTTACATTAGTTATACTTCAAAGCAGAGGTCTCCAAACTTCCTAACGGAAGAGTCACTTTACTGCCCTTCAGTCTTTAGGGGGGCTGGACTGTGCCCAGTGGGAGTAAACAATGCCCCATCTTTGGTATTGGGAGAAATAGTTGGTGTTAGTTGGAGGAATTATGTCCCATTGTTGGTGTCAGTGGCAGAAATACACTCACTGGCCACTTCATTAGGTACACCTTGCTAGTACCGGGTTGGACCCCCTTTTGCCTTCAGAACTGCCTTAATTCTTCGTGACATTCAACAAGGTGTTGGAAACATTCCTCAAAGATTTTGGTCCAAATTGACATGATAGCATCACACAGTTGCTGTAGAGTTGTCTGCTGCACATCTATAATGCGAATCTCCCGTTCCTCAACATCCCAAAGGTGCTCTATTGGATTGAGATCTGGTGACTGTGGAGGCCATTGGAGTACATAGAACTCATTGTCATGTTCAATAAACCAGTCTGAGATGATTTGAGCTTTGTGACATGGTGCATTGTCCTGCTGGAAGGAGCCATCAGAAGATGGGTACATTGTAGTCATAAAGGGATGGACATGGTCAGCAACAATACTCAGGTAGGCCGAGGCATTTGCTCAGTTGGTACCAAGGGGCCACAACTTCAGCTCACTGGATAGTTTCTCTTTTTCGGACCATTTTCTGTAAGCCCTAGAGATGGTTGTATGTGAGAATCCCAGTAGATCAGTAGTTTTTGAAATACACAGACCAGCCTGTCTGGCACCAACAAGCATGCCACGTTCAAAGTTACTTAAATCCTCTTTCTTCCCCATTCTGATGCTCAGTTTGCACTTCAGAAAGTTGTCTTCACCAAGTCTAGATGCCTAAATGCATTGAGTTGCTGCCATGTGAATGGCTGATTGGCAATTTGTGTTACAAAGCAATTGAACAGGTGTACCTAATAAAGGCTGGTGAGTGTAATTCAAGGCAGGATCAAGGCAAGCAAAGGCTCACATCGGACGCCAGGTTAAAGTTAAGTTATAGTTAAAGGCAAAGGTTAGTTTTGGATAGAGTGGAGAGGGATCAGAACCCCTGTCAGGTTTGTACTGCAGTCTGCATCCCCATTAGGGAGATTCACCCTCTCTGTCCTGTTTACCTTTATCACCGACAGTGAAAGAAAATCCAACATTTTGGGTTGTCACCAGAACATGACATGGGGGCTCTAGTTCCAGTCACCTTGGGGATAATCAGGGATTTACTGACTTTGGAGGGATTTCCTCTTACTTCCTGTTGTGGCTATAGGACAGGAAGTGAAAAAAAAATCTCTTCAATAAGACACAGATGACAAAAACAAAAAAAAAAGGACAAGGATTGTAACTTTCTTTTACTCTATCCAGGTTTTGCATTTAGTTCTACTTTTGACAGCTCTGAGTCTGCTGTCACCTAAAGTAGAACACAATTAAGATGATGACACCCAACAGTCTCAGGGTTTTAGAAGTCTGCACAAGGGGGCTTTTACAGGTAAATAACATTCATAAAACTTTAAATGCACACAGAATTTTAGGCTTCGTTCACACATATTGTGATTGGGCCCATTTTGCAGTGTGTTGCATGCAGGCAGCTCATTGAGAACTATCAGGACACATCGACTGCATGGACACAACCACCAGTTCTAATGTGACAGGTGTGCAGGTAGAAGTGACTGGTCCCGAATGTAGGTAGTGCACATTTGGTCCCGCTTACCTGAACCCGCACATCTGTCACATTAGTATCAGCGGCTATGTCTATGCAGCTGCTGCATTCTAATAGACTTCAATGGTCTATCTGCATGCAACATCTGGGCCCTAGACACACTGAAAAACTTGGGCTGTTCAAGTTATACAGATCTCAACGCCCATGTGAATGAGGGTCTATGGGAAGATCGTTTGTGAAATTAATGGTCTGGTGACAAGGTTTCTTGAAAGCTGATTGAAGGTAAAACCAGCTCAATCTCTTTTTTTGCCATCTGGGATTGCTGTGGCTTGAAGTAGGAATAAACAGTTGTACTACATCCATGGGTGTATTTACCACAAGGCAAACAAGGCATTTACCTAGGGTGGCATTTTTCAGGGGGGCAGCACTGCCTCCTGGAAGATGAGACAGAAGAAGGGACACACGTGGCATGGGAATCGGGTGGGATCCAAGAGAGGCTGCAAGCTTCTTGATGGCATATGCAGAGCCTGACTCTCATTTCAGGGGATGTCTGGAGCTGTGAAGGTGAGTGTCTTTCACTCTCTCGCTGGGAGGTGGGTGGGACTGGTGTATGGAGGGCGGTGGTAGTTGAAGGCTCTCTTGGGTGTCTGGGGGGGGGGGTGTTGGTTATTGTCAGGCTCTCTCTGTGGGGGGTCCGATTTTTGTGTTGCCCAGGGCAGCACAAAACCTAAATACACCACTGACTACATCGTATACCCATGCTAGGACTGTGTTTGCCCGCATGAGGATGCACAGGTGTTCCGTACAGCTGTCCCATTCTTGTTAATTGGGATGCAGCAGCTGCCAGACACAGATGTTGCTCCCAGTTTGACAGCTGTGAGGATGCATGCCCCCACACAGCTGTGAAATTGGGAACAGCAGGTGTGTATGCGCAACTGCTGCATCCCAACTGACATTTATTTATTACAGGTACTGATATAGTGCCATCAGTTTACACAGTGCTCTACATATATTGTACAATTACATCAGTCCCTAACCCTCAAGGAGTGTACAATCCAAGGTCCCTATCTTACATTCATACAAATACTAGGATCAATTTAGATGGGAGCCAATAAACCTACAATGTCTTTGGAGTATGGGAGGAAACCCACACGGGCACAGGGAGAACATGCAAACTCTGCAGGTAGTGCCATCGTTGGGATTCGAACCAACAACTCTGGTGCTACCAGGCAGAAGTGCTAATTACTTAGCTGACATAGTTACATAGTTAGTCTGGCTGAAAAAAGACAAAAGTCCACCCAGTTCAACCATTAAAAAAAAAAAAAAAAGTTATAATCCTACACCCACAGTTGATCCAGAGGAAGGCAAAAAAAACCCAGCAAAGCATGATCCAATTTGCTCCTGCAGGGGAAAAAATTCCTTCCTGACAGGGGCGGACTGACCATTCGAGCACTCGGGCACTGCCCAAGGGCCCGGTGTCAGTAGGGGGCCCCATGAAATGCCCCTGGTACCTTTTTTATAGGCTTTTTTGAGTTTGGGCAAGGACACAGGGGCCCCATGATCCTCTATTGCCTGGGGGCCCCATGAGTTGTCAGTCCGCCCCTGCTTCCTGATCCCCCGAGAGGCAATCTGATATTCCCTGGATCAACTTTACCTATAAATGTTATATCCAGTTATATTCTGTGTATCTAAGAAAGAATCCAGGACTTTTTTAAAGCAATCCACTGAGCTGGACAGAACCAACTCTTGAGGGAATCTATTCCACATTTTCACAGCTCTCACTATGAAGACATGAATGTGCTGACAAGAATGGGACTGTCTGTACACGGATGCATGGAACACCTGTGCATCCCCGTTTGGGCAAACACGCAGGGATGAACAGGGCCACTGTTATTATTTTTTGCATGCTAAACCATTGTGTATCACTGGAGTAGACATCCCTGAAAGCTCATCCTGAAAATGTAACTGTTATTGCAAATGATAAAAGTATCACGAACAGAACTCAACTGTGTCAGTGCAAGAGCACCAATACGGCTACAATTACCCTATATAGGTAAATAGTGCAGACGTAAGCTCCCTACGTTACAGCTACATCATGTTACTATTGACCTTCATGGACATCCCCATACAGTAATATGCTAAGAATAGGAGATAGACAAATTGTTTTATATCTTTTCACATGTGCTATATAAAAGAAACTAAGGTAATTAATATTTAAGAGAGGTAAAGGATAGAACTGTGACCATAGAGGAGTAGAGTGAATTATAAACACAATCTTGGGATGTATTAATAGGGAGGAAAATACACATGATGCTAACATAGAATCTTCTTTGTATAAATTATGTTAGCCTATATCCACTGTATGGGGTACATACTGTAAAAAGGCCATTGGAGTCTTGGAGAGGGTTAAAAAGAGGGCAACTAAATGAAGACAAGACATGGAAACTCTTACTTATAAGAAAAGGTTAGAAAACCTGGGTGTGTTCAGTTTGGAAAAAAGACAACTTAGACGTAACCCAACATGTTCAAATGTAACCAAGGCAAGTACATAGATATGGTAAATTAATTTTTCCTGTCAAAAACTGTGCAGAAGACATAATTTGAGCACGAAAGAAAGATTTTACCATCCTATCGTATATATTATGAAAAGAATTCTCCAACACATGCAGATTACACCATCAAGGTAGGGCTGGGCCAAGGGGCAGGCAGAAGACTTGGCAGCCTTGGGTATTTGAGCAGGAGGTGGGCATAAAAAGGGCAAGACCTGCAACCTATATGTCTAAAGTGCTTTACAGCTCATGTAGGGGTGGTTACAGTTTGAATTTTCAATCTAGGTGCTAAAGGACCTTGTCCCACCACTGCATCAAGGAACGTGTCACCCGTCCTTTCCTCTGTTTGCTGCTCATACAACTGCCCATCACTGTCTTCTGTATACTGTTCCCTGAACCTTCCTGCCATACTTTTCATCACTCTCCATGTGCCACCAGAGGGACCTCAAACCCCTCTCCTCTGTGTGCAGCTCCCAGAAACTTTCACCAATTACCTCTCTGCACCACCTTTGGAACCTCCTGCCCCTCTCCTCCGTGTGCCACTCTCATAACCTCCTGATACTATCCTCTTTATGCAGGTCCAGGAGCCTCCTTCTTCTCTGTGTGCCACTCTTGGAACTCTTCTGTTGTTCTTTGTCATTCTTGGAACCTCCTGTCCCTCTCCTCTGTGTGCCACTCTCATAACCTCCTGATACTATCCTCTTTATGCAGGTCCAGGAGCCTCCTTCTTCTTTGTGTGCCACTCTTGGAACTCTTCTGTTGTTCTTTGTCATTCTTGGAACCTCCTGTCCCTCTTCTCTGTGTGTTGCTCTACAAACCTCCTGCTCCTCTCCTCTGTGTGCCACTCTTGAAACCTCCTGACCTTCATTTCTGTGTGCTACTGTACAAACCTACTGCTCCTCTCCTCTGTGTGTCACTCTTGGAACTTGCTGACCCTCTCTTTTGTGTGCAGCTCTGTAAACCAGCTCCCTCTGACTCTCTCCTCTGTATGCTGCATCTAAGACATCCTGCCATTTTCCTCCACTCACTGCTCTTTAGACTTTCCACCAATATTCTCACAGTACTGCTCCTAGGACTTTCCACCCCTCCTCTCCATTCACTGCTCCGAGCAACTACCACCACTGTCTTCAACTCTCTATTCCCAGGACCTCCCATCACTGTCCTCCACTCACTAGTTCCAGGACCTCCCAACACTCTCCTCCACTCACTATTCTCAGGACCTCCCACCACTATCTTCCACTCATTCTCAGGACCTTCCTCAACTCACTATTCCCAGGACCTCCCACCACTATCCTCCTCTCACTGTTCCCAGGACTTCCAAACACTGTCCTCCATTCACTATTTCCAGAACCACCTAACACTCTCCTGCACTCATTATTCCCTGGAACTCCCAATACTGTCCTCCATTCACTCTTTCCAGGACCTCCTAACACTCTTCTCCACTCACTGTTTCCAGGACCTATGAACACTGTCCTCCGCTCACTATTCTCAGGACCTCCCAACACTCTTCTCCACTCGCTGCTCCCAGCACCTACCACCAATCTCCTCCATTTACTGCTCTCAGGACCTTCCACTATTCCCCTCCACTCACTGCTCCCAGGACCTCCCACCACTTTCCTCAACTTACTATTGCAAGGACAACCACACCACTCTCCTCCACTCACTATTCCCAGGACCTCCCAACACTCTCCTCCACTCACTAATCCCAGGAACTCCCAACACTTCTCCACTCACTATTCACAGGACCTCCCAACACTCTCATCCACTCACTAATCACAGGAACTCGCAACACTCTCCAACACTCACTATTTCCAAGACCTCCCACCACTCTCCTCCATTCACTGCTCCTAAGACCTCGCACTACACACCTCCACTCACTACTCCTACAGCTTTCTACCAATCTCCTGTCTATGCTGCTCTCAGAACATCTAATCTTCCCCTCTCCTCTGTCAAATATATATGCAACAGATCACATCATTCGCCACACATTGGCCTGCTGAGTTTGCTGTTCAGCCCCAAAGGAAATGACTGTACAATCACATGACTTCAGATCAGGATTCTGACATCTGTTCTATACAGATCTTATATTACATACAACCACATGGACTATATCCTATATAATCAGATACACAGAAATCCTTTATCCCAAGAGGAACGAATTCCCCTCCTCAAATGCCTCTACACCCTTAGCAGATTAACAAGTAGACATTGGAGGCTTTGCCCTTCTCTAGTACTATGCACAGGACAGGCCCGGTCCTGTCTTCCCAATACGTCCTCTGCAAGTCACAGCTGGAAACAGAAGAATGAAGAGGATGTATCGCAATCTCCTCTAGACTGACAATGCCTAAACTTCCCTTTTCAAAACTCACATTTCCTCTTATGTGACCGCTAATGTCCCTCTGAACCCCCATAGTAACACGCTGTTTACCAACAACTGCCCCAATAATACCCTGCTGTATACTGTTATGTACTTGGATATTATTCCGCTGTATACAGACATGCACTCCTTTAATGACTCACTGTGTAGCAGCGTGTACCCAAATAACACCCTTAAGCTTGTTGGTATTTCCTCTATACAAACCCCCATTATACTGACATGTACCCCTGTACTATACCACTACCTACTGACACATACCCCATACTACGTTACTGTGTATTTCAACACATTTATTAATAATACTCTCCTGTATATTGTCAGGTACCCCTATACTACTGCATTCTTGAGAAGTACGTCTGTACAGGCCCACTGTATTTCGATATGAACCCCTATAATATCTCTCTGCATACCAACATGTACCGCTAAACTATCATGCTGTATACCACTGTGTACCCATATACTATCATCATGAATACTGACAAGTTCCCCTATACTGCTTTGCTGTATACTGACATATACCCCTAAAATACCCCTCTGTATGCCAACAAGTCGCCCTATACTAACCTTCTGTATACGGACATTTACCTCTATAATACCCCTCTGTATACTGACAAGTACCCCATACAACTCTATTGTATGCCAACAGGGACCCCTAAATTATCATGCTGTATATCACCATGTACCCATATACTATCATGATGAATACTGACAAGTTCCCCAATACTACTTTACTGTATACTGACATATACCCCTAAAATACCCCTCTGTATGCCAACAGATCGCCCTATACTAACCTTCTGTATACGGACATTTACCTCTATAATACCCCTCTGTATATTGACAAGTACCGTCATACAACCCTATTGTATGCCAACAGGTACCCCTATGCTACCCTGCTGTAAACGGAAAAGTACCCCTATGATACTCCTCTGTGGTTTGACATTAAGCCCTTTAATAGTTTTTTGTATACTGACATGCACCCCTATACTACCACACTGTATGCCGACAAGTACCTCTATACTACGCCACTGTATACAGAAAGGTTTCCCTACAGTATGCTTATATGAACCCATATAATATCTCTCTGTATACTGACATGCACCCCCCATACTACCCCGCTGTATGCTGACAAATACCCCTATACTACCCTGCTGTATATGAACAAGTTTCCCTATAATACATCCCTGTATACCGTTATGTACCCCTATACTACCCCACCATATGCCAACAAGTAGTCCTATACTACCCTGCTGTGTATGGACAAATACCCCTATAATACCCCTCTGTATACTGAAATATTCCCTATAATACCTCCCTGTATACTGATATGCACCCCTATACTACCCCTCTGTATGCTGACAAGTACCCCCATAACTTTCCTCTGTATACTGACAGTTACCGCCTTTACCAACTCACTGTATGCATCAAGCACCCCAATAATACCTCCCTGTATACTGATATGCACCCCTATACTACCCCACTGTATGCTGACAAGTGCCCCTATAACTTTCCTCTGTATACTGACATTTACCGCCTTTACCAACTCACTGTATGCATTAAGTACCCCAATAATGCCTATCTGTATACGGACCTGTACCACTGTACTACCCCTATAATATCCCTCTGTATACTGACATGTACTGACATATACCAACTCAGTGTATACCAACAAGTACCCCATTCATGTCCCTCTGTATATGGACACGTACCTCTACATTACACCACCAAATATTGACATTTCTACACAAGCCCTATTGTCTTTTACAATGTGTTGGCAGCATAGCGCCATGCGGCCAGCCTGGGTGTGGTGCACTATGATCCCCATCATGCACCTGATACAGAGAGCTGGATGGACCATATTGCCAGTCTCTCTCCATTGGCTGTGTCTCACAAGTCGCCATACCTTAGGCAACCTCCAGCTAAGTTTTGCCTGATGTGTGGTCAGTTGTATGTCATTCCCAATGTCGGCACTCCCAGGGATCAGAGTAGGGAGCTCAGAAGCACTTTCTCTGTTGTCACTCCCTTATACATACAGAGGCGGACAGCAGAGAAATGTCTGGATGTGTCAGGAGTGAGGTCCCCCCTCAGGATGGCACTGCACACCAGGGCTTGGTCCTGGAGGAAGGTAGACAGCACACAGAGCTGAAAGCAGAAAGTATTGTGACAGTTGTGACCCAGCACTGAGATAGGACAAGGTGGGATCTCCTACCTGACGGTGGTCTCTTTCTGCTCAGCCGGCTGACTGCCCGCGTGAACATCTTCTGCACCTCTGGATTTGTCTCTTCTTAGCTCTGCAGCTGTGCAGCCTGATGGGCCCCCCTCCCTCTAAAACCACAGATCCCTCCCTTCCCCAAGATGTCTCACAGCACTCTGTGTGCACAGCACTCTCAATACATATCCAATAGTCCCGCTGTGCTCTGCCTCTATATAAAAGTTTCACAGCACTCTGTGTGTCTAGAAGTCTCATCGCACTAAGGGGTGGGTTTACTAAAGGCAAATAGACTGTGCACTTTGCAAATGCAGTTACACTCATTAACCCCAGAACTAAATGTGGTAAAGCTTTGCTGATTTCCATCATCTCATCACGTGAAAGCAAAAATGTTCTTTTTTATTTTCATTGCACCTGATGTTATCTACAAAATGAAGCTTTACCACTTTACATTTACCAAGGAAAACGAGTGCAACTGCACATGCAAAGTGCACAGTGTATTGCCTTTAGTAAGTCCATTCCAATGTGTGTCTCTCTAAGGCTAGGTTTACAGGTGTGCCAAAAACAGGCATTTCATCTGTGTATTTAACCATTTCAATACCGGGCAATTTTACACCTTCCTGCCCAGGCCATTTTTCAGGTTTCAGCGCTCTCACACTTTGAATGACAATTGCGCGGTCATACAACATTGTACCCAAACTAAAATTTTATCATTTTCTTCACACAAGTAGAGCTTTCTTTTGGTGGTATTTAATCATCGCTGGGGTTTTTATTTTTTGCTAAATCAACAAAAAAATACCAAAAATTTTGAAAAAAAAACACGTTTTTCTTTGTTTCTGTTATAAAAGTTTACAAATAAATAATTGTTCTTCATAAATTTAGGCCGAGATGTATTCTGCTACATGTCTTTGGTGAAAATAACCCAAATTAGGATGTATTATTTAGTTTGTAGGAAAGTTATAGAGTTCACAAACTATGGTATAGATCTGAATATTGATCAATCCTGAAGTACTGACGGCCAATCTAATTTCTTGAGGTCCAAGAATGTCAGAACAGTACAGATATCCCCCAAATGACCCCTTTTTGCAGAGTAGACAATCCGACGTACTTCATAAGAGGCATGGCGAGTTTTTTGAAGTTGTATTTTTTTTGTCATACTTTTTCGGAAAATGAAAACATTAAAAAAATTATTTTCACTATTTTTTTTTTTTACATACTGTCACCAGTGCAGTACAGCATCATCATATAACTGGCATGGCGGTGAACAGGGACACTGACTGGTGACAGTATGAAAAAAAAATATATATATATATTTTTTTTATTATTTTTAATTTTTTGTTACTTTTTTTTATTTTTTTTAAGATTTTTTGTTCATATTTTACTATGACCAAAGTAGTACAATGTTACCACAGTAACATTGTACTACTTTGAGGAAGTGATCAGTATTTTTTTTTACACAATTTGCTTATAGCAAAGTATTACTTTGCTATAAGCAAGCATTTAGCTGAATGACATCGATTCATTTAGGTTTTTTTTTTTTTGTGCTTAGCTGTAATTTGGCCACAGCTAATCACATGACATGTGCATGTGACCTGCTGTGATCATTCACAGCTAGGCACTAGTATACAATGGATGGCATGAATGAAGCCATCCATTGTATACAACTTTCATGTGACCTGCTGTGATTGGTCACAGCAGGTCACATGGTACCGGCAAAGGGGGCCGGTACTCAGATCTGTCATCGGCCGTGTCCGAGGTACACGGCCGGTGACAGATCGCGCCGCTGCGCTGCTCTGCAACCACGTGAACTGCGCATGTGCAGGAGGACGCCAAATGGCGTACACCTCGGAAAGCTACAGCATTTTTGCGGCCGGGCGGCTAATGGTTAAAGCCTCATAAATGCCTATCAATGCTCTGTACCATTTATGTTGGTGCTGAAGACTGCGCTGGACTGACTGGATCGGTCACTGGTCCTAGGTGGGTGGTTGTGTGGGCGGGTGGGTAGATAGTCCTCCAGTCAGCTGTGCCCAATGGTGGATACTGGCGGTAAACCCTTTTAGGGTTTGGGCTGCCTTTCTGGTACGGCCTTGAAGTGGTTTCCATGCGTATACTTGGAATAAAAGAAAAGAAGGAACGTCCAATGTCCAAAAGAATGCACTTTTGATGGTAGATTAAGAGGTATTTATGGAGAGTAATGACAAGTACATCAAGCCAACGCTTTTCAGGAGAAAATACTCCCCCTTCTTCAGGACTGTTGCTGCAAGCTATTAAATGGGAAAAATTCCCACGCAGGTTATATATTCTCCAGGTTTCGGAGGAAAATCTAACAAAGTGACCACTGTCATTCCAGGTGTTGCAGGGGCAGGGGCAGATTGCTGCCCCTGGAATGACAGCAGTCACTCTATCAGTTTTTCCTCCGAAACCTGGAATCTTTTCTCCCGAAATACGTTGGCTTGATGTACTTGTCATTACTCTCAATAAATGCCTCTTAATCTACCATCAAAAGTGCATTCTTTTGGACATCAGGCGCTCCTTCTTTTCTATTATTCCAGCTGTATCATTTATGTCCATTACAGCTGACAGTGTAGTGCACATGGTCATGCTTGCGGTGCTTTGTGTTGCTTTGAATGTATTGCAATGCAAACGCATAAAAGATGTGCCAATAATGCATCTTAACGGGACAGGTGCGTTAATAGATGTTTATGGAATCTACAATATCAAAACACATCTGATCAAGTCCTTACAGTGTCACAACACTCTGCATGTCTCACTGACAGTCTCAGGGCACTTTGTGTGTCTGTATGAGAGTCTCAGAGCACTATTTGTGTCTCTCTTACAGTGTCCCAGCATGCTGTGTGTCTCTGTGGCAGTCTCATGTCACAAATCTGGTGCAGGTCTGCATAGAAACCAATCCGCTTCCAGGTGTTATTGTCGTAGCTTAACCCCTTGGCGCCAACGTCACACAAATATGCGGCCTCACAGAACTGGGCTTTTTTCCGTGGGGCCACATATTTGCGTATCTGTCTTTGTGCTGGGAGCGAGCCGCACATTGCGCTCCCAGCACAAAGACCAGGGTGTCACCGAGAGTCCCGATTCCCATACTAACGATCAGGACCTGGAACTCCTGATTCTGGGTGACCTCATTGCTGTGATAGCCTCTGATCGGCTATCACAGTGTTCAGTCACTGTGAAGCCCGCCCCTGTATTTTCTCTCTCTCTGAATGGAGGAGAGAGATACATTGTATCTCTTTGCAGAGAGAAAAAGACAACAGTGTGTCAAAAAAAAGAGAAAAATAAATAAATATTAACCACTTGCCCAGCGGGCACTTTTACCCCCTTCGTGCCCAGGCCAATTTTCAGCTTTCAGCGCTGTGCATTTTGAATGACAATTGCGCGGTCATGAAACACTGTACCCACATGAAATTTTTATAATTTTTTCACACAAATAGAGCTTTCTTTTGGTGGTATTTAATCATCACTGGGTGTTTTATTTTTTGCACTATAAACAAAAAAGAGCAAAATATTTGGAAAAAAAAAAGTTTTCTTTGTTTTCATTATAAAATTTTGCAAACAAACACATTTTTCTCCTTCACTGATGTGCATTGATGAGGCTGCACTGATAGGCAGCACTGATGGGCACTGATGAGGTGGCACGGATAGGCAGCACTGATAGGCTGCACTGATCAGGTGGCACTTATGAGGTGGCACTGGTGGGCATTGATGAGAAGGCACTGATGATGCTGCAATGATGGGCGGCATTGCCTGACAGCACCAACTGGCAGCACTGCGGAGCACTGATTATCAGTGCCCTGATGATCAATGCAGATGTCTTCTGTGTTATTTGCCAGTTATCGGCAGTACATTCCTCATGCTGTGACAGCGTCAGGAAAGTGCAGCCGCTAACTGACAACTGTATTTACATTGTGATCTGCTGTGTCATTGGACACAGCTGATCACGTGGTAAAAGGCCGCTGTGATTGGCCTTTTACCTCATCAGCTCATCCACTCCCTCATCATATCACGACTCGACTACTGCAACTCCCTCCTCACTGGCCTGCCTTGCCGCTGGCTATCCCCGCTTCAGTCGATCCTGAATACGGCTGCCAGACTCGTTCACCTTTCCAACCGCTCCATTTCCGCCACCCCCCTCTGCCAATCCCTCCACTGGCTTCCGATTGCGCAACGGATCAAATTCAAAATCCTAACGCTGACGTACAAAGCTGTCCACCATACTGCCCCGAACTACATCACTGACCTAATATCCAAGTACCGCCCAGCACGCACACTCCGCTCCTCACAAGACCTCCTTCTCTCTAGTTCCCTGGTCTCCTCCTCCCATGCCCGCCTCCAGGACTTCTCCAGGGTGTCACCCATCCTCTGGAACTCCCTGCCCCAACCCATCAGATTATCCCCTACTATTTCCTCCTTCAGGCGCACCCTAAAAACCCATCTCTTCAGGGAAGCCTACCCCCCCCTGCTAACTTGCCGACCTCCTCCACTCTTCCTACCACTCCATCCCCTACAGCTATCTCTTTCTGTGCCACCATCCCCTCCCTCCTAGATTGTAAGCTCGAAAGAGCAGGGCCCTCAATCCCCTCATGTTTTGCATTGTATTGGCATTGTTCTGTCACATGTTCTGTCCCCCTTTGTAATGTACAGCGCTGAGCGAACTATTGGCGCTTTATAAATACTGTATAATAATAATAATCATATAATCATGTGATCAGCTGTGTCCGTAGGACACAGCTGACCACAGGGAGTGCCGGGTGTGCGCAGCTGGGGGCACACAAGAGGGCACGTTCTTGGAGGACGTCATATGATGCTCTCCCAGAACTGGACAACCGCGCTGTAGCCGTCATTTGGCTATAGAGCAGTCGGCAAGAGGCTAACAAATAAAATAAGCTATAAAGTAAAAATACCTAGATCAAGGTTTGATCTAGGTCAGTGCCAGGGTTAGTGTTTGGGTCAAGGTCAGGATTTTTATTTTTCGTAAACTAGCATCAGTGTTTTACGTAGGACAAAACCCCCCAAAATGCACACTATTGTTCCTGGGCTGTGCTATGGGTACAAACAACAAATAACATACACATGGTATCTCTGTGATCGTCAGGAGATGGAGAATTTATTTTGGGCTGTTGGTGGCAGATTATGGTAGTAACAAGAAACACACAGCTAAATAACAAAAAAAACATTTTTCACTATTTTGGGCCTGTTTTTCTTAGATAATTAAAAAACCAAAGTCAGGAGATATCCATTATCATTTACCACGAAATGAAAGCCCCATTTGTCCTGAAAAAAACCCGGTATAATTCACCTGGATGTACAAAGTATTGGTGATATGTGCGGTTTTACTAACAAGTCAAAGTGGCAAAATTTTACTTAGGCATTAAGATTTGTTTTACCATTAGACATGAAGGGGTTAATTGAACAAGCTGAAGCTAGAATCTGATTGGCAACCATGCACAGCTGCACCAGATTGTAGGTGCTCCAGTTGTAGTAAATCGCCCCATATGTGTCTCTGACAGTCTCACAGCACTCTATGCGTGTCTGACAATCTCAGAGCACTATGCATGTCTCCACAACAGTCTCATAGCATCTATTAGTGAATGGGTTCCTTTCTCATCTAAGGGAGTGCTCCTGACTGTAAGAGGGGGACATCATTTTCACCAAAGCAGGAATCTGCAATGTGTATTGAAAGGATCGATTTTCTTTATCCCCTCAGAGACCCCTGATCTGTGGAGAGATTCCTGGTTATCAGCAGAATTCTGGGAACACCCTATGAACACGGAATAACAGCAGACAGCTTATGTTCAAAGTGCCTGGTTGGACCAAGGAGAACTCTGACGCCCATACTGTTTGATGAACCCTGGTAACTGTTGATTACGGTGAGACAGAGGATGATGTAGAGTGCGACCTGACCAGAACCTTGATGACCGAGATGTTTTGAAGATTATATATCTCTCTACATGCGTATTTTATACGCACTTCTGGTGAGTGCGCAATCTATTTGTTTCAAGGATCTTTACCTCCGAATTGCACAACACTTTATTTATCCCTCACAGCAATTGACATGGGATCTTGGACTATTGTGTGCTTTATCATTATTAACTGAATAGCGCACTGCGTACTATTGTATTTCATTCTTTTTTTCTGCCTTTGCATATACGCTTAGGACATTTCTATTGAGTACTTATTTTATGTTTTCTGATTCAAGCGCTGCACCTATCCCTCTCTTTTTTTCTATTGTTTATTGAAAGGTTGGTTGGTTACCTTTTTTTGGTGTTCTAGCGGCTTATAAAGACATTTTTGTAGCACTCGCTATACCTTTTATACCTTAGTCTCATAGCATTGTTTGTGTCTCTCACAGCATTCTGTGGGTCTCTATTACAGTCTCAGGGCACTCTGTATGTCTCTTGACAGCTTCATAATGTTCTTTATGTGTCTCTGACAGCCTCCCATTGCTGTGTGCCTCTCTGACAGTCTCAGAGCACGGTATGGGTCTCTCAGAGATTCTCAGAGCACTCTGTGTTTCTCTCTAAGCACATCCTGGCACTCTCTATGTATCCATTTGACAGTCTCCAGAGCACTCTGTGTGTCTCTATGACAGTCTCCTGGCACTCCTTTGCCTCTATCTGACCTGTGTGTCTGACAGTCCTAGTGTATGTCTCATGTGACATTAAAATATAAAAGTGAGATTAGAAATGCTATTTTCTTAACTCATCTCTTATTTTTTATTGCAGTGGTCAATACTTTGGACACATTTTCACAACTTAAAATTGAAAAATACAGCTAAGGCTTGCATGTAAGCAGATGTTAGTATGTCTTTCAGACAGACCACCCTAAGCCCCCACTGGTTGTTATGTAGTGGTGGTGTCTGCATTTTTATAATCCTGTGTGGGTGGAGAAGGAGCATGAAAACTAGTTACCCCTGACACACATCATAGGTTTGCAGCCTGAAGAGGAGTATGCCTTTTGGGCCTAGGCCTGGAGAGAAACTCAAGTTGGGGAGAAGAAATACATGGCTGGACACTTATATAGGCAATCCGATCAGGTCCGCCTGTCAGCTTTTTAGGTGGACCTGATCAGATGGTCGAGTTACCCCTATGGACAGACTGGTGTAGACACCCGCCTACCTTCGGATCTGGATCCAGTCCGCTTAGAAAAAAAACAAAAACGGAAGGGGATCTATTCTCTTCCATTTAGGTGGATCAGAGGGTAGTCAGCTGTAAATGGACAACATAGTCTATTTACTCCCAGTCGCTCATAGAGCAGAGCGGGCTATTGTCTTGAGAGTGACCCCATGGAAAGGCTTTGCCATTTGCCACAGGGGGTAGTGGAGACCCTCATTCCTGCATGCCCTGATTGTGGACAACTAACAGAAACGGTGGCACCCTGGGCTCGGTGTGGGGACTGCTGATCATATTTACTTGAGGTTTTTCTGGAGTTATATGGTGTGTGGGAAAAGATGACTTTTCCTGCTGATCCATTGGTACAAATGAGGGAGGAGCATCCTGGCTCTCCAAGTTCTGCAAGCCCTACTCCTTCTACTATCGGTGAGTGGCAGCCTGGTTCCTTAAGGTGTCACAGGGGTTGAGCCTGATAATGAGTCTGCATATGTGCATGTAGAAGAGGTGTTACCTTGTGCAGAGAATCTCCAGCTGAGTGTCACTCTGGTGGACAGTGCATAGTCTAGTGCCATACCTAATAATGGTATTGAGAAACCGGATGAGTGAAAGACCATATGGGTTTGGAAGTTGATGAAGAGAGAGTTTGTAGAGGCCACTATCATAGAGGTCAATGAGGCTACAGGAGGTTTTATTGCCTCCTGGGGGCTTTGTTGCCTCGTGGGAATGGGGTAGCTGAAGAAAAATCACACCAACGGAAAGTCTCTAACCCATATGCAGGTGTATGTGCTGTTACAACCATGGAAGATGAGCCTGATAGCAAAGAAGAGCAAGAGTGGACTCGATTTAGGTGCCTAATTGAGCAGTTTGACCTGGTTGTCTGGACTGTACCACTATCTGGTACACCACCTGTATAACCTTTATGGTTTGCACTTTCTCTAAGTGCCAGAGGCTGTTTATATTTATTGAACTGAAGATTCGCTGAAGATCTATGAGATGGCAATGCAGGAGCATCTGCAGGTGGCAAAGCATTATCAGTCTTTGGCTAGGGACACTGTCCTTTCTCACGAATTTAGACACAGTTTCATTGAGTAGAATTATGTGCATCATGTTTATGTGAGTAAGATGGTGCTGTCCCATCCAGGAGGGGAAAAAAGTGCACTATTATGTGCACAGGCAACACTCAGGGACTGAGAAGTAGTGTGACTACCCTGGCCCCACCTACTATATGTAGACATGTTTATGCTGAGTTGCTAGTTATGGTTTATTTTTCTTTGTTGATTTATACATAAGGGGGTTTATTTAGTAAAGCTGGAGAGGACAAAATCAGGCTCACTTCCGCACTGAAACCAATCAACTTCTTCAATTAAGCTTTGGCAATAAAACCTGGAAGCCAATTGGTTTCTATGCAGAAGGGAATCTGATTTTGCACGCTCAAGCTTTAGTAAATAAAACCCATGGTGGTGCTGTTTGTAACATGTACTAAGTCTACTCCCAGGAAGAACGTTTCTTATGCCTTGATTTCTCTTGTTATTTTCATGTTTGTATGCTACAGTCCCTTGAAAAAGTATTCATACCCCTTGAAATTTTCCACATTTTGTCATGTTACAACCAAAAATGTAAATTTGTTTTATTAGGATTTTATGTGATAGACCAACACAAATTGGCACATAACTATGAAGGGAAAGGAAAATGATAAAGGGTTTTCAAAATTTTTCACAAATAAATATCTGAAAAGTGTAGCGTGAATTTGTATTCAGCCCCCTTTACTCTGATACCCCTAACTAAAATCTAGTAGAACCAATTGCCTTCAGAAGTCACCTAATAAGTAGAGTCCAACAGTGTGTAATTTAATCTCAGTATAAATATAGCTGTTCTGTGAAGCCTTCAGAGGTTTGTTAGAGAACATTAGTGAACAAACAGCATCATGAAGGCCAAGGAACACACCAGACAGGTCACGGATAACATTGTGGAGAAATTTAAAGCAGGGTTAGGTTAATAAAAAAAAATAAAAATACCCCAAGCAACTCATGGAGCACTGTTTAATCCACCATCGGAAAATGGAAAGAGTATGGCACAACTGCAAACCTACAAGACATGGCAATCCACCTAAACTGACAGACTGGGTAAGGAGATCATTAATCAGAGAAACAGCCAAGAGGCCCATGGGAACTCTGGAGGAGCTGAAGAGATCCACAGCTGAGGTGGGAGAATCTGTCCACAGGACAACTATTAGTCATGCACTCCACAAATTTAGCCTTTATGGAAGAATGGCAAGAAGAAAGCCATTATTGGAGAAAGTCATAAGAAGTCCCATTTGTAGTTTGCCAGAAGCCATGTGGGGGACACAGAAAACATGTGGAAGAAGGTGCTCTGGTCAGACCAGAGCAAAATTAAACTTTTTGGCCTAAAAGCAAAGCACTATGTGTGGCTGAAAACCAACACTGCGCATCACCCTGAACACACCATCCCCACTGTGAAACATGGTGGTGGCAGCATCACATTGTGGAGATGCCTTTCTTCAGCAGGGACAGGGAAGCTGGTTAGAGTTGATGGAAAGATAGATAGAGCCAAATACAGGGCAATCTTAGAAGAAAACCTGTTGGAGTCTGCAAAAGACTTGAGACTGGGGCAGAAATTCACCTTCCAACAGGACAATGATCTGAAACATCCAGCCAGAGATACAATGGAATGGTTTAGATCAAAGCATATCCATGGCCCAGACAAAGTCCAGACCTAAATCCAATTGAGAATCTGGGGCAAGACTTGAAAATTGCTGTCACAGATGCTCACATCCAATCTGACAGAGCTTGAGCCATTTTGCAAGGAATAGGCAACAATTTTACTCTCTAGCAGTCTCTGTGCACAGCTGGAAGAGACATACCCAAAAAAGACTTGCAGCTGTAATTGCAGCAAAAGGTGGTTCAACAAAGTATTGACTCCGGGGGGGCTGAATACAAATGCACGCCACACTTTGCACATATTTAATTGTAAAAGATTTTGAAAATCATTTATCATTTTCCTTCCACTTCAGAATTATGTGCCATTTTGTGTTGGTCTATCACATAAAATCCCAATAAAATACATTAACATTTTGTTGGTTGTAGTATGACAAAATGTGGAACATTTCAAGGGATATGAATACCTTTTCAGTGCACTCTAAGTATGGTTCGGTCTGATATATAGTCCAATCCAATCTTCCCACTCATGTGGTACCCACAGGTACAGGGATGTGCCAATATTAACAGGGAGGAAGTGTAAGCTGGTGTTTGTATCCCTTTTAGTGATCCCTCCCCTTCGGGTAGTCTGCACCCCTTTATAATCCTGTGTGGGTGTAGTCCCAGGCCGAATAAATCACAGGAACAGGTTACCTCTGACATACACCAAGTAGGTTTGTAGACTGACAAGGAATAAGCCTTCTTGGCCAAGGCTTGGAGAAAGACTCAAGTAATCCATAATAAGGGGACTCACAGTGGAGAAAGGGAAACTGGTTGAACCTTAAAGTAGTATCAAACCCAAACATTTATTGTATTGTGGCTTACCAAGTCTTAGATTTGATGGCTACATAATTATCTTTTTTAGGCTCTCTTTTCTTTATTTTCATTTGGTGAGCCAGCCAGTAAGTATGTAGTTTTTCAAAAGAACAAGCTGTCCTGCAAATGTATCAGTTAAGAAAGTTGAGAATCAACTCACAACAATCAGCTTTTATTTATTCATGTAAAATCTTTATCCCAAACAAAAAATAGGTGCTTGTGTAACTGCAGTATGAGCAAGAGTTTGGCTTCAATTTGCTAGTGTATCTAAATCTGTTAGTGCATCTAACACTCATCCCCCTCTTTATCCAGAGTGGGGGTACGTTAATACAAGAGGTGTGCTACTGCCCAGATCACCAGATGAAAACAGAGGGGGAAAAAAAAAAAACTAATACAGCCACCACATTTAAGGGTTGGTAAGCTACAATATATTACCATTTTTGGTTTTGCTTTTAGTACCGCTTTAAGAGTCAGGCTGTGTTCTATCATGCCTTGTTCTGGAAATGTGGACATGCTGAATATGAAAACACAAAGTTTCTCCATTTACAGGTGTGTATACACCCTATCTGAATAAAAGGCCAGTGCCATTGACCCACAAAGGTGGGTGCTGGCAGAAAATCACATCTTACACCATAGAAACAGGTTGGATTTTGGATGATTCCAAATTTTAGAAACTCAGAACCATGCTTAGTTATAAATTATGAATCTGTGACTTTGTGGAACAATCGCGACTGCTGGTCTGCTATTTTTAGAGACCAAAATCAGATGCTTTACACCTACCAGAACCAGTACTGACAAACACCCCAAATTATTAGTACTGCTCTATATACAATAAAGCTGTTATCTTTGGAATCGAACATATCTTCTCTGTGCACCAAGGCTCTTGCAGAAAGTTTTATAGGTGTGCACTGTGCAGGCAGGGAGCTTTCAGTTATCAAACTCTTCCAGAATCAAACTTCAAGAACTGAAATACACACATTTGACTGTGCAATTTTCATGCATATTGTATGTATTGACTGGCTTCCAAAGTGAAAACACATTCAGCCTAAAGACTCCCACTGTGAAGGCATACAATGGAAACATTTGGTCTTCCTTGGACACTGAATTATTAAAGTGGAACTTCACTCTCTCAATCAACAGACTATTTTGAATCCTTATGCTGTGAGCATTAGTAAATAGATAGGAAAATATACTATGTTTACTTGTTTAAACGTTTTTTGTTTTTTTTTTATACTTCTTTAGTTACTTCGTAGTCACCATGCCTAGGCAAATGGTGTTATACATCCCAGGAGGCTTCAGGAGGGGTTTGCTCAGCTAAGCACACCCTCCTGGTTACATGCCTGAACTAAGGGCAGATGGATTCCAGGAAGTAATTGATACATAAATCATCTGCTCTTTACTCAAGATGGCCACAGCCAGAAATTCTGGGGGGAGTTTTTCCAAGTAATTTCTAAGCAAAACAAAGCATGGAGACATGGATGGATGAATTTGCTTTGACTATTAAAAATACATTAAATGGCACTTTTGATTTGTGGTGCTCAGATACAGTGTAGTTCTGCTTTAAACTGGGTGAGAGGGTAGCACAGGAGGTAGTGGAGAACAAAATCAGAAACACAACCACACTGTACATGTGCCCCATGTTCCAATCTCATCAAAAGCAAACAAAATGACCACTCGAAAGTTGCAACATCCCAAGACTTCTCTATTTTCAACATACAGTATAAACAATGTCTATAAGTGTAGCCGAGATTTTAGGAATAAAAACTATGTAGCATTTCTATTTTCATATATTAAAACCCCTTGTATGTTTTTTTTATGGGGTTTCAATATGTTGTCACCCTAGTGTATCTATCACTCACTTGGACTTTCAATGGAGAGACTACAAGCAGTCTTTTTAAACCACAGAGTCTACTGTTGTCACCATCAGGAAAACCACCCTGAGAAATGTCATGCAGCCATTGCTAGGGTATACAGTGAAGGAAATAAGTATATGATCCCCTGCTGATTTTGAATGTTTGCCCACTCACAAGGAAATGATCAGTCTAAAAATCGAATGGTAGTTGTATTGTAACACTGAGAGACAGAATAACTACAAAGAATTTAAAAGAAATGCATGTTTAACAAATTATGCACTGATTTGCATGTTCATGAGGGAAATAAGTATTTGATCCCCTTCAAAAAACACGACTTAGTACTTGGTGGCAAATCCCTTGTTGGCAATCACAGAGGTCAGGCATTTCCTGTAGTCGGCCACCAGGTTTGCACAAACCTCAGGAGGGATTTTGGCCCACTCCTCTTGGCAGACCCTCTCCAAGTCATTAAGGTTTGGTGGCTGATGTATGGCAACGCAAACTTTCAGCTCCCTCCACAGATTTTCAATCGGATTAAGGTCTGGAGACTGGCTAGGCCACTCCAGGACCTTAATGTGCTTCTTCTTGAGCCACTCCTTTGTTGCCTTGGCCGTGTGTTTTGGGTCATTGTCATGCTGGAACACCCATTCACAACCCATTTTCAATGCCATGGCTGAGGGAAGAAGGTTCTCACCCAAGATTTGACGGTACATTTCCCCGTCCATCCTTTCCTTTGATGTAGTGCAGTTGTCCTGTCCCCTTAGCAGAAAAATACCCCCAAAGCAGAATGTTTCCACCACGTTTGACAGTTAGGATGGTGTTCTTGGGGTCATAGGCAGCATTCCTCCTCCAAACACGGCGAGTTGAGTTGATGCCAAAGAGCTCGATTTTGGTCTTATCTGACCACAACACTTTCAACCAATCCTCCTCTGCATCATTCAGATGTTCAGTGGCAAACTTCAGACGGTCCTGGACATGTGCTTTCTTGAGCAGAGGGACCTTGTGGGCACTGCAGGATTTCAATCCTTGTCGGCGTAGTGTGTTATCAATTGTTTTCTTTATGACTGTGGTCCCAGCTGCCTGGAGATCATTAACAAGATCCTCACGTGTAGTTCTGGGATGATTCCTCACTGTTCTCATGATCATTGACGCTCCACGAGGTGAGATCTTGCATGGTGCACCAGACCTAGGGAGACTGACAGTTATTTTGTGTTTCTTCCATTTGCGAATGATTGCACCAACTGTTGCCACCTTCTCACCAAGCTGCTTGGCGATAGTTTGGTAGCCCAATCCAGCCTTGTGTAGGTCTACAATCTTGTCCCTGACATCCTTGGACAGCTCTTTGGTCTTTGCTGTGGTGGAGAGTTTGGAACCTGATGGATTGCTCCTGTGCACAGGTGTCTATTATACAGGTAACAAATGAAATTAGGAGCACTCCCTTTAAGAGACTGCTTCTAATCTCAGCTTGTTACCTGTATGAAAGACACCTGGTAGGCAGAAATCCTGCTCCATGATAGGGGATCAAATACTTATTTCCCTCATGAACATGCAAATCAGTGTATAATTTGTTAGACATGCATTTCTTTTGAATTTTTTGTTGCTATTCTGTCTCTCAGTGTTACAATACATCTACCATTCAATTTTTAGACTGATCATTTCTTTGTGAGTGGGCAAACATGCAAAAGCAGCAGGGGATCAAATACTTATTTCCTTCACTGTATGTAGACAGAAAGTAGATGCAAAAAGGCAGCAAGAGAACAATGAGACATAACGAGGGATGAAAAGTACTTGAAAAAAAATTCAGTTATTCATAATTCTTAATGTAGAGAACAAACTAAAATGTCATCCAGTTAAAATTTACATCTGCTATAGAAGCTTATGGTACCACGAATAACTGAGAACTGGCAAAATCATTGGATCCTGGCAAACCTAAGTGCAGTCCCTAGAAATCCTATCAGAAGCGGTCCTGATGCAGATGTTACAACCAAAATGTTCTTCCTCCAAGGATGACATATTGCCACACGACTTCTGCACAAGATCGCAAGTGCAGAAGAATGGTAGCAGGTACTTTGGACTTAGCAGTCACAATATAAAATGTTTGGTTTTAACAGAAGACACTTTCTCCACTTAAAGACTAAAGAACAGTACGTGGAAGAATGGCTGTAGACAACCGTGAAGCACAGTGGAGGTTCCATGCAAGTTTAATCAAAATGATTGGAACCTGCTTTGCAGACAGAGACCACCATCTATCACACAGGAAGGTGTATGATCAATTCCAACTTCATTCTGCACTATTACATTGACCCTGACATATGGCAACCAAATTATATATTTGCAGTAAAAAGAGGAATCAAGAATCCTGCAACAGATCATTAAGACAGTCTAAACTTTATTTACATAGATAAAAGGAAGTAATGAAACTGTGACAACCAAGTTCTCCAGGATGAGGGAACAACCCACCCCACCACCACTTCCCTGAGTATTTTCAGAAACTGCCTGCAAGTACACCTAAAATAATTGCTAATGTGGTAACCCCTTCCCACCAATAAGATTTCTGTTACCGTTCCATAGCATCCTGTTGGGCATACATTAATGAACATGTTCCTCTTGAAAGCCACCATCCAATATTTGGCATAGTTGCCGGCTCTCCATCCCGGCTGTCAAGACAGTTCCAGTTGCTGATGATGATAGGAAACCAATTGGAGTTGTGTCTGATAACGTCATCACTATGTCTGCTTTTTTTATGTCAATAACAGACACATGGTGACACTGTTAAATGTGGCCTGGTCAGTTAGGCACCAATGACTTCTGTCCATGAAAAAGGTTAAAGTATGTATTAAACACAATGCCCATGGACCAAATCCATTTCAGGTGGCCCTCACACCTCTATTGCAGCTGTGGCACCCCCCTTTGTCTCTGTCCCCACCTTGTCTCAGCAGTCAGCAACATAGCAGAGGACAGAACTCCTTCAACAGATCTTGCGCTTCTCCAGGCAAACACAGAGAGGCTTGCCTGCCCCGACGTCCCAGCAGTTGTCAGCAGCGAGGACAAAAAAAACTCCTATAGATCCTGCACCTCTACTGCAGCTGCAGTCCCCACCTTGTCTCAGCAGTTGGCAACAGAGAAGAGGACAGCACTTGCACAGATCTTGCACTTCTCCAGCCAAACATGGAGAGGCTTTTCTCTGCACCAAAATTGAACTTGAGGTAATACCCAGCTGAAAGCCTCTCAGAAGAAAGCCAAGAATAAAAGAAAGCCTTTCTATCCTTGGTAAAGAGCGTCTGATCTGATACACCCCTGGCTTTTAAGACTTGACAATTAAAATGCCTGTTAGAAAATCCCAAGTTGATATCAGAAGGTACACTGGGTATGTGATAATGGAGATCAGGTCAGGATAGAAACTCAAAGGTCAGAAATGTAAAGCATCTGCTGAACTGGGAACTCTGGATTTGACTACCAGAGAACCACTATCCCTAATGGTTTGGTCAAAGACAAGGGGGAGGAGGAATGCCTTAGGCCAGTGGAAAGTCCAAGATGCATTTGGATTGGTTTCAGCAAGTGTGTCCAGTGAAAAAACTTTTTTTTTTCCACCTTGCAATTGGCTGCAGAAGCAAAACAGATCTTTTGAATATCTGCTCTGTCTACATGGAAACTGAGCAAATACCTGTCAAACGAACATGCTTTCTGCAAATCAAACCTCAATACCATCTTTCATAGTTTTCTCTTAAAAGCTTGGATGAAGAGAAAATGATTTCTAAAGACATGGCCAGGAAGATTTTCCAGAAGAGCTACCTGACCTAGAAGCTGGCATCTGAAGATCTGAACGGAGTAGAAAAATGTCTAAATTTTTCCTTCAGTCAAGCTCTTTTTTCCAAGCCACCACACTTTAAAAAGTCAAGTTCAATATTATGTGGCAAGAAGATACAAAGTAGCCAAATAAGATATGAATCCAATGGGTGACTCAGAATCTTTTTGAATAGGCACACAGGTTCAAAACCTCTTTGACGCAACATAGATGGCATTAAAGTATAACTATAGGAAAACATTTTTATTTCATTGTCGATACAGTAAGGGAAGGTTAAAACCCGTCAGGTTTTTTTCTTTCGTCATCTGTGTCCCATTGCGGAGATTTCTCTTCACTTCCTGTCCCATGGCCAAACAGGAAGAGAGAGGAAATCCCTGCAAATTAAGGGAATTCCTTGGGGACCCCAGAACTAGTGTCCCATTAAAAGATTTACCCTCTATTACTTTTCTGGGGACAGCCCAAAATTTGGTGTTTTCGCGTTCACTTTCAATGATAATGGTAAGCAGGACAAATGGAGGGGATTAATCTCATTAACTGGGGGGCCCAAACAACAATAGAAATCTGACAAGTGTTCTAATCCCTCTCCACTGTAACCAAAACAAAAAAAAAAAAAAAAAAAAGTTTTGCGTTTTGTTCTACTTTAACAAAACCCCTTTGAAATCACCATAAATGAGATCAGCTTTGTACATTATGAAACACTTTGAAATACTCTGAAATAAATAAAAAAAGGTCAAAGGGTAAAGTTAACAAAATGAAGATGGAAGTTTCCTTCCTAAATCCTTGATAGCAAAATGAAGCAAAATTTTTAGAAAACTGAGCAAAACAGGAATGTGTCATTACTCTGGTCAGTTTCCTTGTCAGTGTCTTACCTACCCTAAATTTAGTTATGTAGGGTCTACACTCACACGTCAGTCTCCATCTGTGCATTTCGGTTAGGCCCTTTGCTTTGTACATCCTGATCTGACCCTTATTGGCTTTGGCTTCTGATCGATTGTTTGTATTGGCATTTACTTCTGTTCCTGTTTATACAAGGGTCATCTGGCTCCCAGTTCTTATCATTCTGCTGTGCTGGCACTCTGCATGTTAATGTCTGTCTATTTCTCTAAGCAACATGGAGGGTTGCATACTAGGAATGACTCTGCTGCCCCTATATATATCTTTAAGAGCCTTTAAGTGGTAGATCCCAGGGCCCCCAGGTCCAGACTCCCATGGGAGTGTGTTATTTACACCAGCCAACACTATGGTGTTCTCCATTTTCTCTAAACTGCTCCCATGCCTGCTCTTTTGTGTTTGCCCTGTGCCCAGATTCCGGTCTCTGCTCTGCCTTGAATTCACAAGATGCTCTTATGCAATAGTCTAGTTCCCTGTTCCTATAGTTCCTCAAACCCCTAGGTAAGTGCTATCCTGATGAACTAGAAAAAAAACACCAAACTGAAAAGGCAATCTTAAGCTGGCCATACACCAATTGTTTTTGGTCAGCCAGTGACCTGGAAAAAAAAAAAATTGATTTTTTTCCATCCACAAAAGTTATTTGAATAGTGGAATCCCCGTGTCGGGATATTATTACAGGTACTTGTAGAACGTCATCAATTTACACAGCGCTTTACATATATTGTACATTCATATCATTCCCTGCCCTCAAGGAGCTTACAATCTAAGGTATTGTATTCTAATAAACTGATCAGTGGCTGCAGCTGTTGCTCGAGAAAAATATTCCAGAATTTCCCTTCAACAGAAATCAAACAAATACCATCTGTAGAGCAAGGATGGCACATACTGACAGACATTCTGCTGGACCCCCGCTAAACCGGCTAGATTTCAATCAGTGTATGGCCAGTTTTAGGAGCTTTTAAGCAGGCCATACATGGATAGAAATTTGGCAGGTTCAGCAGGGACTGGCTGTGATTCGATCTATGTATGGGCAGGCTGATTGTACCTAAGTCAATTCACTAATCGACTTGGGTACAACCAGCCTGTCAGATTTTTTTACATGCGATTACTGCCAGCGGCTATAGCCAACTAGCCGTAATCGGTGTGTTCTGCCAGCCCGGAAGGCCCCCCATCAGTGTCCCACAGTCAGTATTGATGTGGGAAATCAAGAAATTTTCTTTCCTTCCACCTGACCTTGGCTACCAAGCCAAGGTCAGGTAAAACAAGAAAGATTGCAGCCGCAACATTTGTTCTAGATACAAAGAAAAACCCACAGGTAACCTCAGGAAAGATACAGGCTGCTCTGGAAAAATATGGTGTGGTATTTGAACAAAAATAAGCTCCATGGTCGAATTTCCAGAAAGAAGCCTTTACTGCGCCAATGCCTCAAAAAAGCCCAATTACAATATGTCAGACAACACACGCTTCACAAATTCTGGTACACTGTAGTCTGGAGTGGCGAGACCAAAATAGAGCTTTATGGTCACAACCATAAGCGCTAGGTTTGGAGAGGGGTCAACAAGGTCTACAGTGACAAGAATATCATCTGCTCTGAAGCATGGTGGTGGGCTCACTGATGTTTTGGGGATGCGTGAGCTCTAAAGACATGAGGAATCTTGTGAAAATTGAGGCCAAGATGAATGCAGCAAGTTATCAGAAAATACTGGCAGACAAATTTCAGATCTCTAACGTGCAGTTCACACAAGAAATCAAAAGACTTTTCATGACCTGGGAGGCATTTTGCCAAGACGACCGGGCAGCTATACCACCTGCAAGAATTCAGGGCCTCATAGACAACTATTACAAAAGACTGCACGCTGTCATTGATGCTAAAGGGGACATTACACAGGAATAAGAATGAAGGGTATGCAGACTTTTGCACAGGGGTAATTTAATTTGTTTACTTGTTGCAGGTTTTGTTTTCTTTCAAAATGGTACAAACATTACCAATTCTGCAAGGGTATGCAAACTTTTGAGAACTGTAGACATCATTTGCATGAGACAAGCACTCCCAAGCAATCTTTGCATGGGGATAGCAATACTGGACAAACATTCACAGGCATCCACTGAGGGAAAAAAAATAAAAATAAAAATCACCCCTGCACATCATCTGCATGGGACAACCATTCCTGGGCATTCATTCCCAAGCATTCCCCCCCCCCCCCCCAGTAGGGCAACCAGCCGTGGACAGCATCTGCATGGAACAACTGCCCTTGGACATTCAATATTCTCTCTCTCCCTACCTTCAGGTGATTGGACACTGACAAAAGGCTTGCTTGGAGTGCCCCCAGTGCACCCCAAAATAATCCCACTTACGATGTGGGATGCAAGTTTTGTAGTGGACAATAAAGAGAGCCCAAGGGGAGGGATCTGTGTCCTGTATTACAAGATATCCAACTTAAAAGGTATTTCAAAATTTCCATCAACTTAATTTTACACTACTTGACTTGCAATCATAGACCATAGGACAACTGTCAATACTCCCATTGCAAACATTCCTGGAATAGGCTCAAAAAGTAAAGGGTGATGCAGCAACAGCCAGCGGGAAACCAGAGCCATGCACTAAACAGTGTGAATGTTTGCCAGCAAGCCACAGATCTTTAACAACCAAACTTTTTTTTTTTTTTTTTTTTTTTTTTTAACTGGAGAAGTCACATCACAGCAATGAAATGCAACATTTTGAAGACTCGCAGGACCCTTTTGTCAGGCATGTGATGACGTGTGTGACATTCCTGACAAAGAGGTCCTGCATGGCTCTGAATCATTGCACTTCCTTGTTGTGATGTGACCTCTTTTAAATAAAAATAAACCAAAAAAAACAAAACCTTTGAACTTTATTTGAAGTGTTGTGGTGTGCTGGCAAATATTCATACTGTTCTGTGCATAGAAAATGGGATGTTCCAAAGCAATAAACCGAGGGGGAAGCAAAACAAGGCAATCGGGCCCATGGAAAACAAGGGTCCACTGATCTGAAATGATCAGATAACAGCTTGAAGCACCTTGCAGTCCAAACTCACATCAGGCAGGAAAAGGTACCTGGTAAACCTGGGAAGGTATGAAACAGGTGGTGGACTTGCAAACCTCAAACAAATGCTCGATTCTGAAAAGCTCATGAAAAGCCGACAGATCTGGTGAAATGGGCCGACAAAGGGAGGGAGAAAGCCTTTCCTTGAGGGCATAAGCCTTGATAATGAGCGAACTAGCAATGATGAAGAGAAAGCAAGATGCCCTTCAGAGAGGACAAAGACTAAGTTGTGATGAAAAGATGAGACCCATCCTGGGGAGGAAGGAGGGTCTGGGTCTCAGGACCATCCTGTGTCTATGTACAAGAAAAACTTTGACAAGAAAAAGCCAGCTCAGAGATTCTGATGGAAGATCAAAAAGGCCACCTTACTGGTGAAATTCAATCCTGTATGTGTTCAACGGGAGGCCTTTGAAGAACTGAAAGTACCAGATCCCAGGAAGTGAAAGTGGGGGGCTGATACAACCCTCGTACAAAGGTCTTGACAAAGACAGTTTGAAGCCAAAGCTTTCTGGAAAACACTGGATACCTTTAGAGTGCAAAACAGCCAGATGCTGATCCATGCCAATCTGGAGTAAAGCTAGGATGAGGGATAGAATATTCTCTGCAAATGTCTCTAGTGGAACTGAGGAAAGGGGGCCACTTCAAAAGGAGGTTATCATGAGGCCTAAAACACTAATGCAGAAGAAAGTCATGGGATGTTTGGTTGATCTAAGAGTCTGACAGTTGAAACTCAAAGAAGCAATTTTATCCTGGGGAAGGAACATTTTAACTGGACTGTGTCCAAGATCAGACCCACATACTCCAGATGATGGGACAACTGGAGAGCAGACTTCTTGAAATTGATTGCCCAACCAGAAGTTTGAAGTATCTGGATTGTCCTTTAAATGCTGCAAAACAGGATCATGACTGAGGAATTTTTCAGCAGCAGGTCATCTAGTTACACTGATATAAATGCCCCAAGACCTTAAAGCCAGTACTTTGTGAAGACTCTGGCTGCGGAGGAGAGCTCGAATGACAGGGTGACAAACTGAAAATGTTGGTGTTCCACAGAAAAGTGTAGAAAATGTTGGTGTGCGGGTAAAATGAGAATGAAGATAGGCATCTTGGATATCCACAGAACTTCCCCTAATCTGAGAAAAGCAATGACAGATCTTGTGCAAAATTTGGGGATACAAGAATATCTGTTTGGATATTTTAGATCTTTCCAGTTAGAGAACTGTATAGGTTTAAAGTAAAACCCTTTGAACTTTTCCTCCACAGAAACTGGGATTACCACTGCTTTTGCCTTAAAGCGGAGTTCCACTCAAAAGGGGAAGTTATGCTTCAATGCTTTGTCCCCCGCTCCCCATTAAGGATTGGCACCTTTGGGGAGCGGGGGGGGGGGGGGAATCGAAAGAGAAAGTTGTCTTCCCCACCCCCTCCCTGTAGTCTTCTGGGACATGCAACAGGTCCCAGAAGACTACAGGGCCATTCACAAAGCGCAGAGCTTCTCGCACATATGCAGTGGGCACCTGGCTGTGAAGCCGCAAGCTTTCACAGCCGAGTGCCCACACTAAAGATGCTGGCACCGGGGAGAGAAGACGGCCAGTGAAACCAGAGGTGGTGAGGACATCGCTGGACTGAGGGACAGGTAGGTGGCTGTATTTTAAAAGTCAGGAGCTACAGTTTTTGTAGCTGCTTTTTTTTTTTCTTCAGCTGGAACTCCGCTTTAAGTTGACTCGGGTCTGCACATGAATCTGCCTGTCTTTACGGTGAAGCTGGAAGATTGGAAGTTAGGAATCGAGGAGGGAGCAAGGCTAGAATTTCTGTTTTGTAGCCCTTGGAAACGAGATTAGATGCCGAGGTCCAGATGTCTGATCTATACTGGTGCAAATGCCAACATATGTACCCACAGTTGGGAGAATGGGGATGCCCCTTCATTGTGACAAGGGTTTCTGAATAGGCTTGAAGGCTTTTGGGGTCCAATGCATGCGATAAAAGGATAGACCCACTTTTGACTAAGAGGAGGATGCCCCTTTTCAGTAGAAGGTGGTAGCACCCATGGTATAGTAAGCCTAAGGCTGTTTTTGGTAGGGTAGAAGGGTAACTGATCTGGAAACTGCTAGTGGACACTGAGGGAATAAGCAGGTGGATCTTGACAGAAGTGTCAGTCAAAACGGTGAGGGAAAAAAAAAAAAAAGGAATAGTTTAGAAACTTCTTCATAAAAGAGGTCCAGTACCAAAGAACACTAACAAAAAACTGGAAGTCCCATGTAACTGGTGGGGTTATATAGGGGTGCGCATAGGGGCATTCCGAGCAAAGCTCGGTCTATTACCAATGGTCTATTACTACAAGCCCTACGTCTTGCATACAATTAAGGAAAAAGGTTTCTTCCCAATTACCTTCTCCAGTCTAGAACCATTTAAATCAAGTTCAGCATAATATATTTCACTTCCGACCTCTTGCATAAAACATCCATTCCCAGCCATCTCTAATAACATATGTCACACATTTCTGAATGTTGCAGCTTCTCTCAGGCCAATGGACATTACACTGGCATTAGGAGAAAAGATGGGGAAAGCTGTGCTTATCACAAATTTTCCCACGGCCTAGCAATGCGTCTATAAACATTTGGCAGATCATGAAAGCCGGTCTTTATTATAAAAGTTGTCTCTGGACATTTATAGTCTCTGACCGCACCAAGCCACAAGGTGTAAAATCAAGCTTGCCAAACAGCAGCTGAAACAACATGTGTATGACTACCACAACTGCTTTACCATCGTCACTTCTGTTAATGTTTAGCAGCCTCTGCGGCTGCAAGGTGTATGTTTCTGGTACATTTTTGCAGCTTTTTGGGTGCAGCACTAAAAAGCAAATGTCAAAATAAAATGACCACTACCAAAATTAACTTTAAGAGTCCATAAAAAATAAATGAAAGAGGGGAAATATCATTAAATACACAACACCCTTTAAAACCCATCTCAATAAAACATACTGGGCATTTTCTGTGCTTTCTACTTTAATAAACAGGAAAAAGAGAACCCAAACCAATCAAAATGATCTCCATACATGCATTGCCTCAGACCAATGTACTGTAATGGAAATCCTACAGACTGGAATGACTGCATTGTGGTGACAACCATTATACAACAGCTGGTTACGTACCTGAACCATCAGGAACTCTGGGGTGGGATATGCTCACTACTTTAGCTTCAAGTATTAAAAGTTCATGTACTAGATTTGGTAGGACAGATATTATGAATATAGAAAGGGGACTTGGAATATACCTCCAATAATAAACTTATACAAAAACAATCCAACAATATTTTTATTACAACATTTCAATAAAATTCACCAAGAAGGGCATTAAAACCACATCACCTTAACTATGCATTAGGTAAAGATTTACGTAATAAAATAATATTTTTCTTATTGGACTGTTTTTGTATGAGGTTACTATTGGAGGTACAGTGCTCAGCATAAATGAGTACACCCCAAAAGATTTGTCAGAAAACCTTTACTTTCCTTTCAGAATCGACATTTTCTATAGGACACTATACTACAAAATACTCCCACAAATACGGGCCATTGATTGCAAACAAGTGTTGTTAACCGCTTGCCCTCCAGAGGATTTACCCCCCTTCCTGACCAGGCCATTTTTTGCGTTACGGCGCTGGGTTACTTTAACTGACAATTGCACGGTTATGCAACGCTTCACCCAAATGAAATTTACGCCTTTTTTTCCCCACGAATTGAGCTTTCTTTTGGTGATATTTGATCGCCTGTGCCATTTTTATTTTTTGCGCTTTAAAAAAAAATAAAAAAAATTTGACAATTTTGAGAAAGAAAAAAAAAAAAAAAACACAATATTTTTGACTTTTTGCTATTCAACTTGTCCAGTCGAAAAATTAAAAAAAAAAAAAATCCAATTTCATAATACATTTATGCCAAAATGTATTCTGCGACATGTCTTTTCTAAAAAAAAAAATGCCAATATGTGTAAATTAATTGGTTTACGTGAAAGTTACAGCGTCTACAAATGGCGGTGTATAAACTGGATTTTTTTTTTTTAACTAGCAATGGCGGCGATCAGTGACTGCGCTGGGCATTCTGACACTGGGGGGAACTGACTTGGTGTCACTGACATCCGAAGTGACACCAATACAATGATCAGTGCATCAGAGCAGTGTGCCCGAGCCGACAGGGAGGACGACTGTTAGTAAACAAAGCAACCCCTCCTCCCCGGAGATCCTCGGTAATCACCGGCCGGGACCCGATTGACAGCCGCGAATGGTGCCACAGGTAGGGCTTATATATACACACACATGATTTTGCGCACCCTTGCCGCCCTGTAGCACTATATGTGCTATAGGGTGGTCGGGATGTGGGTAATTTGCACACACAAAAAGTATTTTTCTTTAACAAATTCATTTAAGACCATGTTGCAAAAATGAATATACCCCAATGAAAGTCTTAGGAGCAAAGCTAAATTTTAGACAACAAAATCCTAATTGACAAGAATTCAACTACGGGTGAGTCTGATTATTCATTAAACAGGTGTACAGCAGACAATTGATTTTAAAGAGGGCATTACTTAAACAAAACCCCTTCCCATTTCATGCTGTCAGCAATGGCACCACATAGAAGAGAAATGTCACAAGGCCCGAGAAAGAAAATTTCTGTACACAAGAAAGGTGAAGGCTACAAGAAGATCAGAAAATCTTTACTTATCAGGCAGAATACTGTAGCAAAATTGATACAAAAATTTAACAAAGATGGAACTGCAACCATCTCACAGAGATGTCCAGGCTGGTTCATGGAAGTTAACACCTCAACATGAACGTCTTCTGATGAGAAGGGTTGAAGAAAATCGCCATGCAAGTTCACTGCAGTTAGCTAAAGAAGTAGAAAGCCAAACTGGGGTGATTGTTTCCCGTGACACAATACAGCGTACACTGCAGAGGAACGGCAAGCATGGGTGTCGTCCATGAAGGTAGCCTCCTCTCCTAAAGCCCATGCAAAAAAAAGCCCACCTAGAATTTGCCAGGGCCCATGCTGAAAAAGAAGACGACTACTGGGACTCTGTACTCTGGAATGATGAGACCAACATAAGTGTTTTTGGAACTGATGGCTTCAAAACTGTATGGCGTCACAAAGGTGAGGAGTACATAGAAAAATGAATGGTGCCTACAGTGAAACATAGTGGTGGCAGTGTCCTTCTGTGGGATTGCATGAGTGCTGCTGGTGTCGGGGAGCTGAATTTCATTGATGGTATCATGAATTCACAGATGTACTCCTCTATATTGAAAGAAGATGCTACCATCACTCCGTGCCCTTGGTCGTCATGCACTTTTCCAACATGACAATGATCCAAAAACACATATCTAAGGCCACTGTTTCATTTCTGAAGAACAGAGTGAAAGTGATTCAGTGGCCAAGTATGTCTCCTGATCTGAAACCAATCGAACACCTATGGGGAATTCTGAGGAGACAAGCCGAGCATCACTCTCCATCCAGCATCCAGGCTCAAAGAGGTCATTCTTTATAAATGGAAAAAGACAGTAATTGTTGCAATATGTTTCTAACTTGTTCATTCCATGCCTAGAAGACTTGGTGCTGTCCTAACAAATCATGGAGGTCATACAAAATACTAGACGTAGTTTTTGTTGCGGGGTGCATTCATTTTTGCATCAATTTGAGTAAAATGAAGATTTTGTAATCTAAGTTATATTATTAACCTTACTTTGATGTAATGAGCTAAACAAACATTCTATAAAACTCAGTTTTGGAAATTGTTCCGGTGTTGAGGTATTGATTAAAATTTTACTTTTCAAAAGGGGTGTAATCATTTATGCTAAGCACTGTACATGTGTCCATTTACGCCCACCTATCTCTGGGTCTAATCTGGACCACTAAAAGGAAGGACTGCGTCCTCTTCTGTATGGGTGGACTGAATCGGAGGTAGCTGGGAGTAAACGGACAGGGAGTCAATTTACTACTGGCCACCCATAGAACAGAGCGGGCTCTTCCCCTGTCCACTCTGCATAGGACACGGACCAGTCATCCACCCTGCTCCGATCAGCAGGGGATCAGCGAACAGATTGCCTGCTGATAGGGAACGTAAGTCACCTGTCTGAACAGACCCTAGGAGCTTACAAAGGAGTGTAGCCACCTACTTACAGTAATAGAAGGGAGAGAGTCTGAAAAGGTTGATTGTGAAGAAATGACAGGCTACACACAAAAAGCACACAGTAAGAAATATTAGAGCTAAGGAATTCTGCTACAAGTTGTTTTGCATGGAGCATATAATAACGCCAACTCTGCAGTGCAGAAAAGAAAGCGGGTCGATAGGGGTTAGCTATGGGCAACAAGAAATTTTAAAAAGGCCCACGTGGATATTTGGTAATCATGTTGCAATAACTTTGCATGGTCAACATAATTAAAGTCGACTGTCATCCAATAGATTTGCTATGATAAGTGCTGCATGCTCAGTTATGTGTCAGTGCGACACTTCCAGGTATTTATGACCTCTCAAAGATCACAGTAATCCCCATTCCTGGTGCCTCTACAATTGTTGGACGTGTTCATCCTTCTGCCTGCAGCAAGCTGATATTTCAGCTGAGACTGATGCTGGCCAGCAATTTTAGAACAAACATTCAAACGAATATTTGTAAAAACATTTGTACTAAAATTCTCAGTACATTTGAGGCATTGACGAATGTCATTCAAAAGTAATTTTGGAATGAATGGACATTTCAGAATGCAAACTGCATTTACTCTTAGAAATCTGTCCAAGAAATACATTTTCATCCTTCTCCTTTACAATTTCTTGTCACTGCAGACGAAAATGAATGGCACTTTGACAACAACTCACAATTAGAAAATCGAATGAATGCGATTAAAACAAATTCTACTATTGTATACTATTGGCCAGGATAGCTGCCCAATTCTTTCAGATTTCTGTTGTCTGTGTGCTTGGGAGGGATATTTCCCCTCAATTTACTAGTCATTGGGATAGTGATAGGAAATCTCTAATAACTTAATAGTTGGAAAGTTTAAAAAAAAAAAAAAAGTCTGTCAGGCTTTTATTGCTGTCACTTCTGGGACCTAGAGGGCTCCTTACTGTCATAGACTGTAAAATGTGACCAAAAAAATGAAAATTGCTGCTCAGTTTGAAGATTTTCCATTCCCCCTAGCCAACAGAACACAGGGGAAATAGTGATCCACCCTGTTGGATAACTTGGCATTGGAGAACAAAGGATCTATGACAAGGTGTGATAGCACAGTCCTGCTGATCTATGGCCAGGCATGGAGCTAGCACAGTCCTGCTGATCTATGGCCAGGCATGGAGCTAGCACAGTCCTGCTGATCTATGGCCAGGCATGGAGCTAGCACAGTCCTGCTGATCTATGGCCAGGCATGGAGCTAGCACAGTCCTGCTGATCTATGGCCAGGCATGGAGCTAGCACAGTCCTGCTGATCTATGGCCAGGCATGGAGCTAGCACAGTCCTGCTGATCTATGGCCAGGCATGGAGCTAGCACAGTCCTGCTGATCTATGGCCAGGCATGGAGCTAGCACAGTCCTGCTGATCTATGGCCAGGCATGGAGCTAGCACAGTCCTGCTGATCTATGGCCAGGCATGGAGCTAGCACAGTCCTGCTGATCTATGGCCAGGCATGGCGTTAGCACAGTCCTGCTGATCTATGGCCAGGCATGGCGTTAGCACAGTCCTGCTGATCTATGGCCAGGCATGGAGTTAGCACAGTCCTGCTGATCTATGGCCAGGCATGGAGTTAGCACAGTCCTGCTGATCTAAAGCCAGGCATGGAGTTAGCACAGTCCTGCTGATCTATGATCAGGCAGGAAGTTAGCACAGTCCTACTGTGTATGGTTTATGACCATGCGTGGTAAAGTCCTGTTGATCTGCGAGCAAGCATGGTATCACAGTCTCACTGATCTATGATCGGGCATGAGACGCTTCTCATTTTGGAATTCACCTGAATGAATAGGCTTTTGGGCCAATTCTTACCACAAAGTCAGCATCACTTAACTACAACAGTTCAAGATACACACAAACTTCTGAAACGTGTCTTAAAATGACCACATGTAGAGCCAAGTCTGAAAAACTAATTTAGGTAAATCCTAAAAATAAAAAAATCCCTCAATCACTCTTTGCTGTACACATTGGCTCAGGTGAATCGGGCTTAGATGCAACGTGTAGGGGCATACTGTCCAGGCCCTGGGCTATCACTTAAGAGACACCAATGTCAATTTCATTTAAATTCAGAAAAAAAAGCAGTTGCACTCCAGCTTTTACCTTTCAGCTATTTTTTCTGGATATGGCATGGTGTTCTGTTTCCATGTTCTGTGCTGATTGCAGCATGTGCATCTTCCAATATATGCAGAGACTCCAAAAATGCAGAGTCATGAAAATAATTTACCCATTTCATTAACAGAAATTTATTGACTGGATGAGAAGTAGCTGAAACACGTTTGGGGAAATACATTTGAGTTTAAAGGTACCCCAGAAGCCACTTCTTTCACACTCCTGGTATAGCAAGCAGACAAGGGCTACAGCCTGTCATCAACCTATCATCGGAAACCACCCAGCAAAAAAAGGTGAAATCCACAAATACCATTTATCACCAAAACTTAGCAGTTAAACGGCACATTGCAAGGTATGTAAGGTGATTTATTAAAAAGAAAAAGTATGTATATAGGCCAACACAGGACAATACGTCCATCCTCTTTATCCAATGTAGGAGAATGAACATCTTAGAAACAGCTGAAAATAAGATCAAACAAGGTATTTACATACCAAAACTTTCTGCAACAACAGAAGGTGACAAATAAAAACATGTTTAGAAAATTGAAATTAAGGCTTCTTTCTTAGAATATATTCATTGGCTCACACCTGGAGTAATGAAATCATAGACTAGAAGACAGCAGCTATACTTATATACAGGGGTGATGAAATCCTTGGGAGCTCATATAAACCATTAGCCGTTGGGGGGTCAGGCAGGCATAGTGCTCAATCTTTTTATCTGAGGACAGAGCACCGGGGCAGCCGCACACAACTGGCAAGAGAAGGGACCCCAGTATGTCAGGATAAGGGTTACCAAGTGACACAATAAATAAAAAGGATTGATCCTTAAGCTGCCACATCAGATTACTGTCTTAACCTGTGTGTACAAAGTGGCAGAACAGAAGGTGACTGGACACTAGCAGATACGGCATGACAGAAATCCAGGATCCATTAACTTCCACAACGCATCTCCTCCAGCAGCACTTTGTGAACATTTTTGAATGCAACACCAACAGCCGTGGCTGAATAGTAAAAAAGGGCAACAGATTCCCTCATTTTAGTGGCCACCCTAAAGCCCACCCTACAGGTTAAAAATCGAAAACGTCTTTTAAAGAAAGCAGAACCGGTGAAAACGAAAACTGTTGAATTTCTAGTGAAACATTTCTCTAGCCAGTTCCATCAAATGGCTTTTATTTTACAAAGAAAGAAAGCGGGGTCTGTAAGACCAGTCCTGAATTCCGGGGGGGGAAAGATTCATAAAAAGCAAATTCTAGAAAGTCATGTCCTTTAAAGCTGAGTGGTGCTAAAGTTTCCAGAACAGTTTCAGCTTGAAATAAATATTTTGCCTATGAATATTGGCCTTTTCTTCACGTCATGCCCCCCTCAGCCAGTTTGTTTCCTCCGGTGAACCCACACGTACAAAAGTCCTTTTCACTGTGTTTGATAGCTGGCCATACTATACCCGGGTGGGTTTGGTATGACTGGCGGTCCCTGTGCTGGTGGTGGAGGCTGGGCATTGAAACCACCCATCCATGTAGCAGACTGTGATTGCCTACAATACAGAAAAACAAATGAACATAAAAGCCAGCAATTTCCATATAAAAAGTCCACTTCCAGTTAATACCACTGACAGGTCACTTACTCAACTCCGAAGCTTTGCTGATTCCAAGCTTGTCCATACATACTGTAAGAGGGTACCTGCCATCCATTAGCCACATACTGGCCATATTGCTGGGGGCTACTATACATCTGGCTCCATTGACCCCATTGAGTATAGTCCACCTGGAATGGAAGATACAGGACATAAATCTTATGATACAGTGAGGACCCGACTATGGGTCATAACATTTGCAATGGCCTGACTCTCAGACTAACTAAATGGTAATGGAGGAAAAGGCAGAAATAGGATAAAGCCAATTATTCCCCCCAAAAAATCAATCATGCAGAGCTAACCATCAATAGTGATTGCAATCTTTTCATTCTCACATATGGGGAATGCTTCAGCATCAAGCAAACAATATCTTCCACATAGCATCGTTCCTTAATTGTTGGTAAGCATAATAATCACCTGCTGGAAGCCCTTTGCCATGTCTGGTGTCTCTTTACCCCAGTAGCATTTGACAACATGCCCTTCTATGGTGGTGCCATTCACAGACACAATAGCGTGTGCAGCACTGTCATGGCTGGAAAATCTAAAACAAGGACAAGAGAGTGACAAATGCAGAATTATTAAATGGAATAAAGAGGCTTACTAAAACTTAATGCTGCCAACACTTGCAAACTACCATCTGTGCTTCAGGGCCCTGGAATAGGCAAGACATACCATTTATTCCAAACTTCACATTTAAACTCAAGACAAAGCCAATTACAGATAAACAAGCCTTTCTCTGAAGAAATAGTTAAGTTGGACCAACTCAATTGATTGCAGGAATCTTCCAGAACAGAGAAGGTGCCCAGCCAGGAAACACAAACTATGCTCTCTACCAAAAGAGTACAGAAAAAAAAAAAAAAATACATGACTATCATGGGATGGAATCCTGTGAGGTCCTGAAAGATTTACAGAAATATCATCTCTAGTAAGAGGAAATTTTTTTTTCTGCTGATAATTCATTATCCAGGTCAGCAAAGCAAGAAATACCAGATTAGGAAGAACTACCTTTTAAACGAACACCCCCCCCCCCCCCCCCGACTGCTTTTCGGCTGCATTAAAAAAAAGGACAAATAAAAAGGTACTGTGAGGAAACTATGATTTCCATACAGGTCTCCTCACAAGAGACTACTACTAACCCAGAAGAAAGATGCAAGGAATACACCTTGAGGCTCCATTCACATCTGAGCGTAGCGTGTTTTGTTACACGCATTTGTATACAGTGTTTTTAGGCGTTTTTGCACTTTGGCTGTCTTTTATTAGCCAATAGAGCAAAATATCATCTGTTGCATCATTTGTTGCTAGGTTTTTCTTTTTTTTAGTTTTTCAAACAGCTTTAGTTTTTATTATTATTCATTTTTTATTTTATTTGGGTAAAGGGTTAGAATTGAGGTTAGGGCTGGGTTTGGATTAGTATTTTATTTACTATTTTCTTATTATTGATTCATTTTATTTATAGTATTTTACTTACTATTTTCTATTTATTTACTTGTTAGGGCAATAATAGTAATAATAATAATAAAATGAATAAATGTAAAATACACAAAAAACAAATCATCAATACTAGGTATTAATAAATAAATTACCCCCTAACCCCAACCCTTTAAAAAAACAACAAATTATTATTAACAATAATAATAAAAAACACCTAGATGCGAACAAAAAAAATACATTATTAATAATAATAATAATAATAATAATAATAATAATAAATGAATAAACACACAAATAAAAAAAATATAATAGGAAATTCTATCTATCCATTCATTCAGTTGTATTCGACCCTTGGCGATTGCATGGACTGTCACTCGTAAGCAAATTTTTCCATGAATTCTCTTAGCAATTTTACAGGGTAGGCTGCCAGGTCTTTCCCCAACCCCTACCATGCAGTAGATCCCGGATGGCCAGAGATGAAACTAGGACAATTTAGACAGAAGCCAATTAACCTACCAGCATGTCTTTGGAGTGTGGGAGGAAACAGGAGTACCCAGAGGAAACCCACGCAAGCACAGGGAGAACATGCAAACTCCATGCAGGAGGCGCCATGGTTGGAAATCTAAATAGCAATAGTAAGTTAGTATATTAATAATAATTAACCCATAACCTTAACCCCAAAACCTAAAAAGTAATAAAACAATTTATTATTTTTATTAATGTATTTTTTTGTTTGGATGTTTATTAATAATAATTTATTTTTTAAAGGTTGGGGGTTAATTTTTTATGATTTAGTAATCATTAATTTTATTTATATGTGCAATTTACATTTATTTATTCATATACTATTATTTTTTATTTTACATTAGTTCATTTGAACAGAAAATCGCACAAAACATGCACAAAAACGCGCCAATCGCGCGTTTCTATGGGAATAAAAAAAACGCGCCACAAACCTGCACATCTACGCAAATTGAGCGCCAGCCGACTTGGAGTGGAGATGTGAGTATACAGAGTAATATTGATTTTTTTTTTTTCCCCTGAACGTTTTGGAGCTTCGTGCTACAAAACACTCAGGTGTGAATGCAGCCTGACAGCTGAAGGAGACAGAATCATGTTGAAGCAGCACTTCTCAATAGTAAGGCAAATCAATGGGCTAAAGCCTGCCATAGAGAGAGCGACTTTCTTTCCTGCAACCATGGGTGGAGGGCATGAGGGTGTGCTTAGCTGAGAAAATCCCTCCTCCCCTCCTGAAGCCACCTGGGGTGTATGAGATCATTTACCTAGGCAGGGAAACTAGGAAGTGACAAAGAAGAAAAAAAAAAAAGGTAACAAAATAGTTTAAAATAAGTAAATATGATATATTTTCCTATCTATTTACTATTGCTAGCAGCAAAAGGATTGAGGATAGTCAATGTTGAGTGAAGTTCTACTTGAAGGAACAGTAGAAAACTAAGACAATAAAACCAGAATAATAGAAATAATAGTTGGTTCTAACTATAAGGGGATACCATATAACATCTAGAGCAAACAGAGCGAGCTATCAGGATGTGGAAAAATTATATCTTGAGAATTGTAAAAATCAGAGCTGGAGTCGGTATGCGGAATCACCCCATCTTGAAGAAATGACAAGTAAAGCTGGCCATAGATGAACTGAAATTCGTCTGGTTCAGCGGGGCCCGGCTGAGATTCGATGCATGTAGAAATTTGATTCATCTAGGAGCTGCTTAGGGGTACTTGCACAAAAGGGTCTGCTAGTTGGTGGTGTTTGTTAACCCACTTAAAGAAGGTAACTGCAATTAACCTGAAAAGGTTTTGGGATAGCAGTTTTAGGATGGCCATACATGGTTCAGTTTTTTCATTCAGCTGGTGGTCATACCAAAAAAAAAAAAAAAAAAAAAAAAAAAAAAAAAATCTGATTCCCCATCCACATTTTCCACATGGACGCAGGAATCCTCCCTGCTGTGTCATTGTATTCCGACAGCAGGACATCCCCACCGTTGGAATACATTGATCATTGCTGCTGATCAGTGTATTCCTGTTTTCCAGGCCTAGGCAATGATGTCATACATCCCAAGAGTCTTCAGGAAAGGGAGGAGGGGTTTTCTCAGCTAAGCACACCCCGCTGCTCCAAACCTGAGCTAAGGGGAGATGGACTCCAGGTAGTAAATACTACACAAATCATCTTCCCTTACAAGATGGCCAAGGCCTGCAATGCTATGGAGTGTTTTTTAAAGTGATTTCACTGAAGTACAGAGACATAGATGGATTGGCAAGTTTGCTTTGAATATTAAAAATGAATTAGTGTTTTTGGTTTGCTGTCCTCAGATGCAGTGTAGTTCCACTTTAAGTAAATCCAGTGTTACCATGAAATAGTTTAGGGAAAGTTAGTTTAAAAATGGATCTTTTTTGAACCTGTACTGAATTAAAATGTACTAATTCAACATTGCTGTAAAGAAATTATACCAAGGCTAAGAACTTCTCCGGGTTCTAAACAAGGATGGTGGTATAAGATCATGACAAATCACTGTGGGGCCTGGAAGTAAACTCCAACTGATAACCTTTGCAAATGATTTCATAGATAAATGAGTAGGATGTGATCTGTGTGGGTGGGGGGAGACACATTTGATGCCTTCAGCTGCCATTGTGCTCTTGCTGGGCATCCAGTATATCCCTGTGCCTTTAAAGAGTGGACTCTTTCCAGGAAAACTTGCCCTTAATTTATCCACTGCTATATATGCTCCAAAATTGGAGACTCTCAAAACTATAGTTAGGACTTCAGTATACAGAGGAGCCTTGACACGGGCACGGTCACTTTATTACACCTTACTAGTCCCAAGAAAATCTCCCCCACACCATTACATCACCACCAGTCTTAACTGTTGATACAAGGCAGGATGGATCCATGCTTTCATGTTGTTTACTCCAAATTCTGACCCTACCATCTGAATGTCGCAGCAATCAGTTTGCACCATTCTCTGTAGATCCTAGATATGGCTGTGTGTGAAAATCCCAGTACATCAGCACTTTTTGAAATACTCAGACCAAGAAAGTTATCAAGCAATTGCACAGGTGAACCCAGTAAAGTGGTCAGTGAGTGTATATTTGCAAATGTGAGATATGAAACCCTCTGTTTTAATGCGAGTTGTTAGGAAGGGTCAATTTGGTTTGTTTGCAGGCTGGCTGGCTGGTAAGTGTGCTGGGAAATCTGTTGGCACAGACATTGATATATGGAACCTACTCAGACACTCCATGAACACTTGGATGCAATATGTGAACTGGTATATGGGAAATTTGTTTGGGAGGATGTCATCTGTTCCAGTTCAAGGAGGAAGGTTCCCCAGAATGAAAAGTACTCTATCCTGCTCTTTTGAAGGACCATTTCTTGGAGGGTCAATTTTTAGCAGGCTCTTGATTTAGAATTAAACTTACTTCTAAAAAATGACTGTCTGCCTGGTAGCCCTTCCTTCTTACTGAACAGGACAGCAGCATGTCTAGGAACAAAGTGACAACTGCCTACAGCAGGATACACCATATAACTGAGACTCTGTCTTTGCCCTGACTGCTTTGCATGAAGAGCAGCAAAGTGGGCAACTATATAAATTTCTGCCATTATCAATGCCCATCTGAGAATAAAATCAGCTTATTGTCGTTAGTTTTTTAAAGGATCTGTCACTGAAAGATAAACCTGTCAATTTGGGCATTTTAGGAATATAAGTTGTACAAGTAAAGCATCAATCTTCCTCTAAAAAGAAAAGCCTTCTCTGCAGTCCACAGCTACCCTCTCTTAGGAAAAGTATTCTTATCTAGTACTTTTGTGCTGTGTGTCTATAGACACATGGTCTTGTACATATAAAAACTCACAATTTGCTGAACCCTTGAAACAGTGAAGAGCTTGAATCTTTTTGGAAGCACAGATGTAGTACACAGATCAGGATTCTTACTTCACACTTCGTAATCTGTATGCTTTTTCTGGGTCAGTGGCTCAGTATTTTTAGAAGTCAGCCAGCAACGAAAGCCCTTGAATCTCTTATTACAAGTTTCCTTTAAACATTTCTTCCATCTCAGCAAGAGAAAGAGAGAACATGCAATCTTTGTACTCTTATTGCCATATCATCTAGTAAATCTGCGTGCCTGTCCTCCAAAAAAGGAGAAAGAAATGTAAGAATTCTCAGACACCCCCCTAACCATAACCTTGACTGTAGAAGATGATCAAGGCTCATAATCCGAGGGCTGGGACAGAGGAAACAACTTCTGTAAATACAGCATGAATAAGTGTGAAAGCTAGAAGCTACTTCATCAGAAAAACTGGATCCTTGAATGCCAGAGCAGATTCTTGGCCGACTACCATATTAATACAGGCCTAACAGGTTTAGACCAGAACTTAGGCAGTGTGGAGGCAAACAGGCACATGGTTCTAGCCCTTGGAGAAATAAAAAGCTTTGTGCAGCTCAAAATCCCACCATGCAACATACCTGCTCTGACACACAACACAGAGAAAAGAGGCACGGTTATATCAAATAGCACTTCAACACAAATCTACCTGCTTTAAAATACACACAAGTGAGTCAGTCATAAACATCAGCACAAGTCACTTAGTGGTGTGTTGTTCCAGGAGATGTGCAATGTGCTTCTTGTAATGTGCTAGAGGTATCCAATATGTTGATGGGTTCAACAACCAAACAGCTATATTGCAGCTATTGGTTAATGGTAGTGAAGAAAACATACCTGCAAAGTGCAACCCAAAAAAACCAAAAACCAAAAAAAAAAAAAAACACATTTGTTAGATGCTAGTCATCTAACAAACAGAACGTGCTTTCTTGATGGAGATGGAAGACAGCAAGGTGCTGATTATTTACAACCCAATCACATTCTTTGACCAAGCTGTACTGCTTTAACTTCATGTGAGAAAGGGAGGTCAGGGACCTATGGCAGCAACAGCTGCTGAATGGAATTACAATTTTTTTGAAGGTAAGACAGATCAGCTTCTATAATTTTCAACAGCTTCACTGAACATACTTAATAGAAGGAGCCAGAAAAGCAGACACGGTGCGGATTTCAAGTAGATCAGCTGCTTCAGACTTGCATTGTCAAAAGGAGCAACAGAACAGAATCACTGTATAGAACAAATATGGCTTTGCTTGCGTATATTGAAAAATTCAAAACTATACATAGGGAAAATAAACACGAGTGAACACGCAGACGCACACACAGACTATGAAAATACCAATATTCAGCTTTTACATTTAACAAGCAAAAACCATAACATTATTCACCATGGAGTAGTCACCTGATAAAAGAGTATCCTTTTTCTGGAAAAACTCGGATTTCCATAATCTGTCCAAACACACCAAATGTCTGCCTCATTAGCTGCTCTGTAATGACAATAAAATAGTAGATAAGTAATAGAACCACTCAAATGGGAGTCAGGAAAAGTCTATATATTACCTGGTACAATAGCAGGAAGAAGTGTGTAACCCATCTGTGTAATTGAAAAGCCAGCAAAAATGCATTTAAAGCTGAATTCCAGGCACCTAAATGTTCTATTCAAATATATTCCTCAATAGGCACGGAGGACATACACTGCCATTGCAAACCAAGTTATTACTTTATAAATGTAGCTATCAATCACTGTGCTGTATTACCTCTGCAGAGCTGTGGGAGGGGCCAAGCAGAACCATCCACTACAGACTGTCTGCAGAAAATGATAGGAGGGTGCAGGGACAAGACCAGTCAACCTGCACATGGAAAGAGAGCAGCAGAGACCAGTCTTTATTACAGGAAGCTCCTGCGCAAAGGCAGAGATTCACAAAGTATTACCGCACAGATTTGGAATAAAAAAAACTAAGTGCACACAGATTCAAGTAAGAATACACACTTTTGTATTTGGACAAGATTTGCTTCTCCTGGAGTTCAGCTTTAAAGCAGAATTTCACTGCTGCATTATCCCCCCCTTTCCACATTGTCAACATGCAAGGGCCGATGTACGAGCAGATGTGATGCCGGTTTCTGCTGGGTATTTGGGACCTGGGGAAAGACCAGCTGCGCCTCTGTGCATGTGTGGGGGCCTTTCTGCACATGCACGCCTCCATTTCTAATGTGTGGGCACCCTAGTTTCCAGTGGCACGCTAAGTGCGTGTGGAGATACACAGCAAACTGCTTAAAGGGATAGCTGTGACGTAGCAATACCAGGAGGCAGTGGGGCACAGCCTAGTCTGAAAACCAGTAAGTGCAGCCTTACAGCAAAATAACACACCTAAAAGGTAAAAAAACTGAATATTTTTTTTTTTTACATTTTCGTAAGAGGGAGGAGGGTTGGACCAAAAAGAAAAAAAATGTTGCTACAGAGAGTTAAGCTCCACTTTGAGGGAGATGAAAAACCTAAAGCTAGCCATAATCATTTTTGCACATTATCCAGCTTGCTCTAAAGATGTAACTCTGAGGTTTGGCAAACACATGTATAACAGATATGTCAGGATTTGTCAGATTTTATGCCACAAACTCTAAAAATACTTCAGATTAACACAAACCACCATTTCCCAGAAACATGCTGTGTATACAGATCAGTCTCAGATCACAACCACACACATGTGGAAGAATAAAACTACCAGCAGTTGCTCTCTGCAATACTGTGGGCATGCAGAGGAAACATTCATATGCTACTCACCCCCAATGTTTAACATATACAACAAATGATTCTGAATATATGGTTTACAAAAGGCCATTCATTTGCCATTTAGATTCAGAATGAGACAAAACAGTTCATGTTTTAAGTAACTCTGCTGTCAGGAACACTAGTGTTGTTACTTGAAGTATGTAATGAGCTGTACCATTAGGAAGTATGCAGTGACATCCCTCATTAAGGTGGTAACTCATTTCTATTTTTACCTACAGGAAGGCTTATAATAAAGCTTACATGTAGGTAAAATGAATACCTCCTAAAGAGAGATTTTACAGAGCTGCAGCTGGTGACATCATCGGCGCATGCACTCTGAAGGAACGGCCTTACCCGTTACGTTCCTTGAGAGCTATGTGCCGTCACCGAAACTCCCGCATCGGCGGCTCAGCCATTCAAGCAGCTGCAGCCCAAGAACCCGGAAAGAAGAACGGGTGAAAATGGAAGCCCTGTGAGCGGTGACAGCGCACCACTGGAGGGCTTTGTTTTAAGGTAAGTTTCACATAATGTGTTAGTATACAATGCATACTACTAGCACATTATGAATTTACTTTGCAGGGGGAAACTTTTTTTTCGAACACGTTTAGAACCGCTTTAAGTCTATAACGAGCCATCAGAACTATACAGTGAGGTTCTTTATAATGTCTATAATAAACCCGCAGGACATTCCTTATAAAAAGGCCTATAATGAGCTCTGCCATCCCCAACTCTACTGTGGTCTATAATAAGCCATTAGGAACATCACAACTATGTAACTCAGAACTATACAGTGATGTTTTTATGAAGTCTATAATGAGCCCCCAGGAACTATACAGTGATGTTTTTATGAAGTCACAATGAGCCCCCGGGAACTATACAGTGATGGTTTATGAAGTCTACAATGAGCCCCCGGGAACTATACAGTGATGTTTTTATGAAGTCTACAATGAGCCCCCAGGAACTATACAGTGATGGTTTTATGAAGTCTACAATGAGCCCCCGGGAACTATACAGTGATGGTTTATGAAGTCTACAATGAGCCCCCAGGAACTATACAGTGATGGTTTATGAAGTCTATAATGAGCCCCCAGGAACTATACAGTGATGTTTTATGAAGTCTATAATGAGTCCCAGGAACTATACAGTGATGTTTTATGAAGTCTATAATGAGTCCCAGGAACTATACAGTGACTTTCCTTATAAAGTCTAGAATGAGCTACAAGAGTTAAGGTCTCTTTAGACGCCGCCAAGGCTTTCGATTCAGTTGAATGGATATATCTGTGGCACGGTCTCCAAAGCTTTAATTGTGACCTTAAATTTATTAAATGGATCTCCATCTTGTATTCAAATCCACAGGCTCGAGTGTTAGCTAATGGTTGGACCTCTGAGATATTTTCCTCTCTCTAGAGGCACCTGTCAAGGATGTACGCTTTGGCGGATGAACCTTTAGCCATAAAAATCTGCTCTGCCCCTGGAGTGTATGGACTGCAGAAGGGAGACTTAGCTGAAAAGATTGGGCTATATGCTTATGATATGATACTTTATTTAGCAGACTCTGGCCCGTCTTTGTCACAGACTCTGGATCTCATAGAACAATTTAGAAAATTTTCTGGCCTCAAAATTAATTGGGATAAATGGAAAATTCTTACTATTGCCTCCTTTCCCCCTTCTGCTGACCAAGCCTCTTTGCCGTTAGAGTGTCTTAGCACCATCAAATATCTGGGTGTGCGAGTATCTAGATCACTTGCTGACTATATTGCCTTAAATGTAGAACCCCTTTTCTCCCTCAAGGCCAAATCCCAAATTTGGGCCAGACTGCCACTGAGAGTTATGGGTTGAATTGGGTTGGTAAAGATGGTCCTATTGCCTAAAATCCTCTATATACTCTGGCACTCCCAGTCTACAACCCACTTAGGCACTTTAAGGCTATGGACACGATCCTGAAATCCTTTGTCTGGGGCAACAGATGACAAACTGGCATGGCATGTACCTAAAATCCCACCTCCCTAGGGGGGCACGGCTCTCCCAGATCTTGGGCTCTTATCTAGCTGCCCAACTTTCTCATCTTTACCATATTGATAAAACTGACAGGGAAAGGTTCTGTGCCTTAGTATTCGACCCAGAAAGTGCGCCAGACTACACCCATTCTGTGATATTACTAGAGGTGTTCGAGAATCTATTACACAGTCCTGCACTAAAAAAATGGCCTTCCATTATAAAAGAATCTGGGATCGCTCCATTTCCAAGATCAATTCCCTGCAGTTTCATATCGATACCCCACCTTGGTCCAATCGGTTGCTGACCGAACTCTTAATTGTTCCCGACCACAAGCTGTGGATTTCTAGAGGAGTATACCTCCTCTCCCATGTAATATCCAATGGGGCGTTAAAAGACTTTTGAGGTTCTGAAGCAGGAGTTCTCTCCCAAATGTTATTCTATTCCGTTACCTTCAGGTACGGGATACCTTAATGTCTCAATTCACTAATGACATCCCAGCCCTCACCTCACTATCTTTACTAGATGTGGTGTAGGGGGGAGAATCTCGCAAACTGTTCTCCACTCTGTATGAACGTCTCTTCACCCCAGTTGCCTCTGATCTGGCCTACTCTCTCAAATCTCGATGGGTGACAGATATAGGGGCTATTGACGATAAGGAATGGGAGGAGGCCTAGACAACTGCAAAAAGATTTCGCCTAAGATGCCCAACCGTCTTACCAAACTCTACATTGCACATAGGGCATACCTTACAACAACTCGCCTTGCACGATTTAGATCGAATAGGGATTCTTATTGTCCTATATACCATCTCCGGGCACATTCACCCATCTGCTATGGCAATGCCCACAGATAAATGGATTTTGCACTCAGGTAATCCAGTTTTTACATGACCGCATGGGTTTTCCTATATTCTTGGATCCAAAACCATGTTTATTGGTAATTATTTCGGAAGCTGAGAGGTATATGACTACATTTTTACATGAAACTTTGTTTAGTCCCAGGAAATTGGTAGCCTGCCATTGGATGCAGGTGTTCCCTCCAACACTGGAGGACTGGATGGTGGATGTTAACAACACCCTACCTTTGAAAAAAATTATATACACTGCTCAAAAAAATGAAAGGAACACTATTTAATCAGATTATAGTATCAAGGCAATGAACTCTGGGGATATTGATCTGGTCAGTTAAGTAGCAGAGGGGGTTGTTAATCAGTTTCAGCTGCTTTGGGGTTAATGAAATTAACAGGTGCACTAGATGGGCAACAATGAGATGACCCCCAAAACAGGTATGATTTTACATGGTGGAGACCACTGATATTTTATTCCCTACTCATCTTTTCTGACTGTTTTTCACTAGTTTTGCAGTTGGCTAGGGTCAGTGTCACTACTGGCAGCATGAGGCAGGCAGTCCAATTCCTCCAGGATGGCACATCAATATCTGCCATTGACAGAAGGTTTGCTGTGTGTCCCAGCACAGCCTCAAGAGCATGGAGGAGATTACAGGAGACAGGCAGTTACTCTAGGAGAGCTGGACAGGGCCGTAGAAGGTCCTTAACCCATCAGCAGGACCGGTATCTGCTCCTTTGTGCAAGGAGGAACAGGATGAGTACTGCCAGAGCCCTACAAAATGACCTCCAGCAGGCCAATGGTGTGAATGTCTCTGACCAAACAATCAGAAACAGATTTTATGAGGGTGGCCTTGGGGACTGATGTCCTCTGGTGGGCCCTGTGCTCAATGCCCGGCACCATAGAGCTCGATTGGCATTTGCTATTGAACACCAGAATTGGCAGGCCTGTGCTTTTTACAGATGAGAGCAGGTTCATCCTGAACACGTGCGACAGACGTGAAAGGGTCTGGAGAAGCTGTGGAGAAGGTTATGCTGCCTGTAACATCATTCAGCATGACCGTTTTGGTGGTGGGTCAGTGATGGTCTGGAGAGGCATATCCATGGAGGGACGCACAGACCTCTACAGGCTAGACCAGTGGTCTCCAAACTGTGACCCGGGGGCCAGATACAGCCCTTTGCTTGCATTTTTTCGGCCCTCTGAATCCTCCCACTGATATGAGACACTATTCTATCAACAAATACTAACAATAGGACATTAATTCTCCAACTGACACTAAATTGTGCACTATCCTAATGATACCTATGATGGGGCACTATTCCTCCCCTAACACCAAATGTGGCGATACTTACTCCCACGGATGCCAGAAAAACGTCTACTCCTGCTGACCACCCTAAAGTCTGAAGGATAATAAACTGGCTCTTTAATTGGAAAGTTTGGAGACCCCTGGGCTACAAAACGGCACCCCAACTGCCATTAGGTATCGGGATGAAATCCTTGGACCCAGTCAGACCCTACACTGGTGCAGCGAGTCCTGGGTTCCTCCTGGTGCACGACAATGCCAGGTCTCATGTGGTGAGAGTATGCAGGCACTTCCTGGAGGATGAAGGAATTGATACCATTGAATGGCCCCCACACTCGCCTGACCTAAATCCAAGAGACCACCTCTGGGATATCATGTTTTGGTCCATCCGCCACCAGGTTGCACCTCAGAATGACCAGGAGGTCATTGATGCCCTGGTCCACATCTGGGAGGAAATACCCCAGGACACCATCCGCCATCTCATTAGGAGCATGCCCTGACGTTGTCAGGCATGCATACAAGCATGTGGGGGCCATACAAACTACTGAGTACCATTTTGAGTTGCTGCAATGAAATTTCAGCAAAATGGACTAGCCTGCTGCATCATTTTTTCACTTTGATTTCCGGGGTGTCTTTGAATTCAGTCCACTGTAGGCTGACAATTTTCTTTTCCATCAAACGATGGGGCATCCTTACTAACACATTACCCCGTCCATATCAGTATAGATATCCAGCATGATATTTTTCCCCATTGAGATCTGAGGTGTTTCAAAGTATTCCTTTAATTTTTTGAGCAGTGTATGTTAATAGGGGCTGGCCTAGCAAATATAACAAAATATGGGATCGTTGGCTGCAATCTGCAGATACCTGCACCTAGATAGGGCAGGATTGGCTTGGACCCACATACAGACTGTATATTTAAATTTTACTCTTCTTATTCTTTGTATCTCCTTCATGCATTATCTATCCTGAGGTAGACATGTCCTCTCCATAAAGGGATATGATGACTTTTTTATCACCTGCTGCAGGCAAGCATATGCTCTATGTAGGTCTCCACTTCTATGTTACAATCAGTATTCTATTGTCACCATATAGTTGTTCTTTTCTGGTTTGTTTGTAACCATTCCTGTTTAACCTTTGTACAACCCAAATGCTTCATACTGTAAACGTATGGCTTTATTTTTCATTCAATAAAAGATTTTGCCTACTTGGTAAAAAAAAACAAAAAGAAGAAAAAAAAGGTCTATAAATGAGCTGAGCCATCAGGGACTGCGCAGTGATTTTCTTTCTCTCTTTTTTATAAAAGACCAGAATAAGCCATCAGGGACTACACAGTGAAGTTCTTCATGAAGTCTACAGTCAGCTATGAGGATCTATACAGTGATGTTCTTTATAAAGTCTATAATGAGCTCTGCCATCAGCAAGTATACAGTGGCATTCCTTATGAAGTCAGAGCAGCTCTTCTCAGGTCCTCCTGGCCCCTCCATCCTGGCAAGTGCCCCCACAGCAAGCAGCTTACTACGAGGGCTCCTGAACCTCTGCTCTATGTGACCACATTTACACACAACCGTGGCTCAGCCCTGCCCCCACTCTCTCCTTATGGGTCACAGGCGGTGACTGACAGTATGGCATTTGCTCCCGCTGCGGTCTCAGCCAATGAGAACTGAGAGACCAGAGGCTCATGTGCACATCGCTAGATCGAGATGGGGCATAGGTAAGTACTGGGGGATCTGCTGCACACAGAAAGTTTTTTACTTTCATGCACAGAATGCATGAAGGGAAAAAACCTTTACAACCACTTTAACATCTATCCAAGCAGTAAGGGCTCCCCCTAGTGTAGTGTTCATAAACACCCCATAATAGATGTGTCACATTGAGGAAACTGGGAGAAAATAGTACGGACTGTAGAGAATAACAGCAGAGCTTACAAAAGATGGAATTTTCAGGTTAAGATGTCTTAACACGATACCACTTCCTCATTAGTAGCAACTATGTCACTTATCTTTGTATATGGCTCCTTCTCTGGGTTCACAATCAATTGGGACAAATCCTTTCTGATGCCACTTGATCCATTAACTGATGACTTGCCAACCACGGCAACTTTAATTTCTGTAGTCTCCTTTTTTAAATACTTAGGAGTACAAGTTACAACCTACAGTAACAGATTTGACTCTAAACATTGAACCCTCACTAACTCAGCTAAAGCAGACAGGAAGAACTTGGTGTAAATTACCTCTGGCAGTCCTTGGCAGAGTAAATTTAATCAAGATGATGTGGATGTCACAATCATTATTACTTCTACAGAAATGCCCTGTATGAGTCCCACAACAAATCTTTAGAATTACTGATACGCTATTCTGGGATTTCATCTGAAAACGAAGACACTTGACCCTAGAATAAAACTTGCCACCATCCAAAGATGGTGGGGGCCTGGCAGTTCCTAATGTCAAATCGTATTTCTTGGCCTGAGGTCTCCTTAGTGAAACTTTTAGTGTCGGTCACTTTCATGCCCAACGCAAGTTTCCATCACTTTCTATGCTTCACCATTGCTAGGAATCTGTTAGGACTCAATCATCTCATAAAAGGATATGTGCAGTTCATGCCAATTTGGAATAATCCAATAACCCAAGTCTTCCTGAGCTATCTAAACTCAAAGACTTCGATGCTTGGAGGCAGGTGGGCATTACCCACTTGCACCAGTTATAGAAAATGGATGTTCTTCTACCTTTTGATATTATGGTAAAGAAATATCAATTATCGCATAAAATGTTTTTTCAATATCTGCAACTCCACCATGCTCTGCACTGTCTGGCTGCTTTCGTGTTGTTAAAATATAATCCCTCAAGCATACTTAATATGGTGGTGTCCACATCCTGTACTAAACAGGGATTATTGGGGATTTGTATTCTGCTATGCATACAGCCTTCAGTGTACAGGTACATTTGAAGTGTGGTAGTAGGTGGGAGGAAGACTTGGGTCCCTTTGAGGAAGATCAATGGCAACAGGCACTGGAACGATCCCTGTAGTATCCCTGTCCCCATCTCAATGCCTGACAAAGCTATTCATACTGCATAGGGTGCACTACACATCAGAATGTCTTCATTCTTGGGGTAGATCTGACTGACCACATTGTAAGGCAAATACAGGATCCTTAATTCATATGCTATGGCGTTGCCCAAAACTTCCATCGTTACTGGGCTGCTGTTTTCCAAACACTTAACAGTATATGCTCTATTCATGTCCCACTTCATCCTTAGTGTGCTCTTTTAGTTAATTATTCCAGAGGATGCTTTACCTGCTGAATACAGACTATTAAAAACTAGAGCCCTGTACAGTGCCTTTAAACTTTTTTTTTGCAGTGGAAGGGTATAGTGAATTCTAATTTAAAACAGGAATATTTAACATATAAACATATGGGATGCTTCAAGAAATTTTGTAAAATATGGGACCCCTGGCTATTCTCTACCGAATCAACCTTTATTTCCTATAAAGGTTAATATGATAAAAAAAAAAAAAAAAATTATTTAAAAAAATAAAAAAACTACTTTCCCATTAGACAAATTTGGGGTAGCTGTGCCAGGCAGGGCTTTGCAGCCATAAGAAAAATGCATACTTCCTGATACTGTACAATGCATGTTTATGATGATAATCTTCATGGTAAGAGATAGCTGTTTTTGCAAGGTGAGCATACTATGCAAGTTGTAAATCTTGGTTGCTTTTTTCTACTACGATCCCATGGAACGTTGTCTTATGTAAGCTGTCAACCTTCTCCCCTCACCAACAGGCAATGGTCTTGTTTATGTTTAATGTCGTTATTTTTTTAAGTTGAAAAATAATCTTTCAATAAGAAAACTACCTGATTTAAAAAAAGAAAAAAAAGATGTCTGAGCACTCATGCCAAAAGGAGAAAAAAAAACCTAAAATTGGATGGCCTGAACTCCTCACCAGAGTGTAAAAGAACGGAAGCATCTTACCAGTTAAACCTGATCCAATCCCTCCACAGTAAACTGTACAATTTTTTGGACTGGACTGGTTCACAACATCTTCAAACCTCAGCTGCTTTGCATTACCTGAAGTAAAAAGCAGGAAAAAAAAAAATCAAAAAAGCTCCAAGCTTTAACACATGGCTGCAAAGCTGAGAGTGCTTCTTACTTTCTTGTGCACTTTTTGGTGCAGGTGGTTTACGTGTTGCCCAGTTTGTTCTGATCTGTCGGCCACCTAACCACTGTCCTCCCATATGTACTATGGCATTTTCGGCATCCTAGGAGCAAGAGGTACATGTAAGAGTACTACCATGCAAGCCGGGACCCACAAAAAAAAACAAGAAATAAATGGTGCCACATTGAAAAGCAGGGGATAAGTGATAAATTGGAACTCCAGCCACAATCTTTTACCGCTTCCCTGCCACCCTATAGCAGAAATACTGCTACAGGGTGGCAGGGGTGCGCAGAATCAAGTATATCTACGTGATTTTGTATTTCCAGGTAGGGGGCGCACACAAGCCATGTGTACGCCCTATCCGCGCCGCCATTCTCGGCTGTCAATCCCCAGGTCCCAGCTGGTGATTACCCGCCGGCGCCCAGTGATTACATGATTATCGAGGATTTCCGATGGGGAGGACGTCTGCTTTGTTTACTAACAGTCTTTCTCCCTGTCAGCTCAGGCACACTGCTCTGGATGGCTAGGCACAACACAGCCATCCAGAGCAGTGTGCTTACAGTGAAGCACCAACACACCACCCCCCAGAAAAACACTCCCAGTGTGATTGCCCCTCATGTTGACCCCTTTCTGCCCAGTGCCATTAGTACAGTGTCAGTGCTTTTTTTTTTTTAGCTCTAATCACTGTATTGGTGTCACTGCGGATGTCAGTGACACCACGTCAGTTCCCCCCAGTGACAGAATGCCTGCCGCAGTCCCGCTATAAGTCGCTGATCGCTATAACTTTCACGTAAGCTAATTAGTTTACACGTATTGGGATTTGTTTTTTTAGCAAAGACATGTAGCTGAATGAATTTTGGCCTAAATTTAAGACGAAATTTGATTCTTTAAATTTTTTTTACTTGACATGTTTAATAGTCAAAAATATAGTTTTTTTTCTCAAAATTGTTGGGTTATTTTTTTTTATAGCACAAAAATAAACAAAAACGCACAGGCGATTAAATACCACTGAAAGAAAACTCAATTCGTGGGGGAAAAAAAAAAAAAAGAATGTAAATTTCATTTCAGTGCAGCATTGCATGACCGCACAATTGTCAGTTAAAAGAACGCAGCGCCGTAACGCAAAAAACGGCCTGGTCAGGAAGGGTGGTAAATCCTCAGTAGGGCAAGTGGTTAAAGTGGGGAAGTAATGATGGTTTAGAAGCCTCAGGCTCCCTTGAGGAAGATTTTCCTTCTTGTTTTTGAGTCACCAAGGTAGAAGTGAAAGATTCTCCTCAATGTGAACACACCAGTTAAAAAAAATCTGACAGAGCTTCTAATCTTTTCTCACTCTGTCACATTGGGAGTTGGTTTGATTAGCAGATGAATATTTTGGACATGTGCACGATGACACTCACCAGTTTATTGTAGAAGGAAACAAAGCCGTAACCCTTCGACTTTCCCGTTGCCATGTCCTTCACTACTCTGGCATCTCTGCGGAGAAGAGACCACAGAGAGGTAAGTTCATGGTACAAAGATGAACAAGCAATAAATAAAAACTAAAGGAACCACACACACTGTTATTGGCAGATATTCCTCCTCCATCTTTATCCTTTATCTAGTCTTAGGAGCACTGACTCCCTAACCAGCTCTGACATATTGCTAGAGATCAATGATATCTACAGCACAGAATTCTAATATTAACACTTTGTATTAAACATGCAACCTAACCATTACACTAGAAAATAAAATATGGTCTCTCTAGTCTAGCACTCAGCCCTGGCTCACCATGCACTCACTAATATCAATGGCTGCAGAATATATCAAATATCAAAATGGAAAAGAGGAAAAATAGGAATTAAAAGGCATACATGGCCTGTTAACAGATTTCTTTATTTTTCTTGCTCAATTCTTTACCACCATTTTGGAGTTTGGGCAGCTGTAAATTTTGAAAAATTGACATTTTCAGAAAATTTAAGAAAGGCGAATAAAACTAAAGAACAATAGTTCAGCACACCAGTACAAAACAACAAAACTAACACAGAAATGTATCGTGTCATAGAAATCTGATTAAACCAGTAGAAAATAAATAAGAATAAATAGAAATGAGAAAAAAATCTATAACTGACTCCAGTGTGCACAGTTCCTTGCAGTTAGCCTTCAAGAGTCTGTCCATATACCAGCCATTCTGCAAAATAATCAGAATGCTATTATGTTTAATGATGAGTGGGAGCGAGGCAAGAATCCTTACACCTGCACAGTGAACCAGAGACACACAGCAATATTCAGCTCAGGTTACATGGAGACAGAGCATTGGTACAGAGCACGCCCGGCACTAGTAATCAGCTGATCCCTACATGGAGACAGGGCGATGGTGCAGAGCATGCCCGGCACTAGTAATCAGCTGATCCCTACATGGAGACAGAGCGATGGTGCAGAGCATGCTCAGCACTAGTAATCAGCTGATCTCTACATGGAGAGAGCGATGGTGCAGAGCATGCTCAGCACTAGTAATCAGCTGATCTCTACATTGAGACAGAGCGATGGTGCAGAGCATGCTCAGCACTAGTAATCAGCTGATCTCTACATTGAGACAGAGCGAAAGTGCAGAGCATGCTCAGCACTAGTAATCAGCTGATCCCTAAATGGAGACAGAGCATTGGTGCAGAGAATGCCCAGCACGGTTAATCAGCTGACCCCTACATAGAGGCAGAGTGATGGTGCAAAACACGCCCAGACCTGGTGATCAGCTGATTGCTATAATGTCAGAATAAGCATCTCATGTTACATATAAACAGAACAAAGGTGCGTAAGCACGTTCAGCACTAGTACTCAGCTGATAGCTGCAATTATCACCAAACATTTTCCATTAGCTCTCCAAATCAGCACCCCAATTCACCATGGCTGCTATCTGGAGGCACATAGGAAATGTATACAGTTCATATTGTTCACCAGATCCTTTAGATATTGACAAATACTAGGTGTGCCCATCAGCCCATACTTACTGGATTAGGAGGGGTGCGCCAGCTTCCCTGCCACATACCATGACAGGACATTACCATCAAAACAGCAGGAATGCCAAGAGCGATCTCAGTCCAGCTATACCAGGACACAAGGCCCTGACAACTAACTGGCTGAGGAGTGGCTGAACAGCCCCAAGTTTCCCATGCTTTATTACATACATATATACATTCACAATCTAACATATCAGATTTAACTGAAACAAACAGAAAATTCAGTACATCTGGCAAATACGCACAACATACATAACCATGTTGTATTAGACATGAGAGAGATTAAAACAACTCACTAATACTTACGAGATTTTACCAAACGGAGCAAAAGCTGATTTTATGTCTTCTGTGGTGATTTCTGGACTCAGATCTCCAACAAATACATGGAAGTGATCTGCAGAGAGAGATTTACTCAATCAGTGTGATCCACAGTGAGACCAATCTGGGGTGTACACAGAACTAGGAGCTAGCTGAAGCTACACACAGAGGCAACGGTTATCTATAGAACATGAATGGGGGCACTTTCAGATATGCTTTCCAGTGTCCAATTGACGTTTGGAGAATCTGAAAACACTTAACGTAGTAAGGAATAGAAGTGTTTTGAATTTAGATAAATTAAGAGAGAATACCAAGAGAGGCAGCCTAAACAGCACATGGACTTGTAAATGCTAGCGGCCAGACTTTCTCTTAACCCCTTTCCTGCTGGAGGGGCCTGCAACAAAAAGGGATTAATAGCACCATCATACAGTGAAGAGGATTGCTGCCACAATGGAGGAGAAAGCTGTGCTTCGTCCATAGCTCAGCTGTATACTTACTCGATGTGTCTTTCTTCTGACTGCTGGGAGTTGTGGCCCAATTCACCTTCACCTCCTGCAGAAAGAAGCAGAAAACTGATCAGCACCAAGAAGAGACAATGTGGCTTCTGATCAAGATACAACCACTGTCCCTCCTTCCACCAACCACAAAAAGATGAAAAAAAAAAAAATCAACAATCCCACAGAAAATGCAGCTTTTGTAAGCATGGATAAGGTTTTAATTTTTAGGTTTTCAAACCCCACAGTGGGATGGAAAAAACAAACCCCCTGCAATGACACGTGCCCCCCAGCCCCCCCTTGCAAGAGTCAAATGCTCAATAACTCTAGGGGTAGAAGAAGAGGCTGTATCAATTACCTTACTCCTTGCTGCGGCATGCTATGGTACTCTGCTCTTTGATACTCAGGGCAGTGGGTGGGCCTTTGGCATCATCATGTACAATGCAGGACCCATGTGAACGAGGCATTAGAGGGGAAACTGCAGTAGACCAATCACTCAGCAGGAGGAAGCCTGTTGGAGCGAGGAGTGTAGTAAGAATTACACCCTATTCCTTTACCTCTATAGCAAAAAGGAGCATTTAACCCTTGAAGTGTTTGGATCCCCCACTGCAAGAGTATTTCTTTCCAGTGCCCAGAGTAGGGCTTTATTGGAACCCAGTAGTATAGCTGAGGTTTCCATCCAGTGCTGGAGGCTTCCATCAGAGTAAGAATTCTAGAAGAGGTGCTATGTCTACTGCTGACACATTATTGGGCATTATGAAGCCAGAGCTGTGCTCTGGAACTAGTCCTGCTTCTGCAGTCTCCAGGGCTGGAAGCAAGTGCTAGGTCTGTAAAATATGTCATCCTTTAATGAACTATTCATGTTGGCCTTTGGCACAAAAACAGCTTTTACATTCAGAGCGGATTATATATTTTTGCAATGTAGAGAAAGAAGAGCTCTACAAAAAAAACCCCTTCACGTAGGAAGTGCCTCTGTCCATTATGCCTTAGAGGACCTGTACTGTGGAAGCTGTGCTCGAAAATGGCAAGCAAAGAATAAAAGACAAGTTATCAGTATTGTCTCCCTGCAGCTCATTTTCTCCCCATTACTGGCTTACCATGCGTTCTTATACACTGTGACGCCAGATAGAGGCAGCCATCTTGGAAGAGAAGGGCTGCCTCCTGATGACGGGTGGAAAGGCATTTAAGTAGCAGCAGGAGAGGTGAATATCTCACAGCAGTACCTTAGATGAATTCACATTGCTGTTATACAGCTTTGAGGCTAATGAACAGGAATGCCTAGGCACAGAAACTGCACCAATGTGCTTCAGGAGAAATTTAGGGCAAAAAGGTACAACACAAGTACTGCTTAGACACATTTACAAGCTTTTGTCAACAGACCAATTTTGTGTTGATGGGCAAATACAGTATACTTCTGACATCAGCTTAAAGTCCGGTCTGAAATGTATCTAAGCTTAAATCTGCTCCCACCACCAATCCAGTTCTATACTGACTACCCTGTAAAAGAAAAGATGTGTATGTTTACCTAATCTAAGGGCGTTTCAGTCCAGTCACGTGACCGGCTTGCAGCACGAGATTGGGGGGAGGGGGGTTAGGAGGGACAATTGACAACAGATGCCCCAAAGCAAGCCTATGGGTGAAATCACCACCCAGGCACTGCAGCAGTTGTGGCTGCCCTCTCTTCTCCCCTGAAGCCGGCTGCTGGGGAGATCATATGCCCAGAAAAGAGCACCCTTAAGTTATATGTATACACATCTTTCCTTTACAGGTTAGTTCGTATAGGACTTACAATGGAGGTGGGGGTAGATTTAAGCTTAGACAAGTTTAGACCGAACTTTTACTTTAGGATGTTTTGGAGATCATTTAGAATTTACGGAGAGATGAATTTAGACTGCAATTGCTCTTCTCCTGACCTGCTTTAGACCAGTTTGAGCTACTTTTGCATTTCTGTAGACTTGTATGGGGAAAGCAGTAGTTCTTACACAAAGAAAAGCTTATTACCAGGCCTGATCATTATTAGAGGTTCTCCATAAGATAGCAAAATGTTCACTTTCCGAGTTTAGCTCCACTAACATCGGTATAAATTACTGTGAAATCTAACTTTTCAGGTGCAGACTGGACAATGAACCCCATAACTGGTCCAGACATTGGTGCACTCTTCCATTATGACTGATAGCAGGGCACATCTAGGGACAGATGGATCCCGACGCTGCTACCTTCTGTACCTTGAATAAGAACTCCGAAAGGGTGAAGCACCACTGTACAAGTACAGAGACTTCAATATATAGTAGTGATGGAATAACAGCTGTATACTCTATAGAGCATTACAGTAAAAGCCAAAGGACCAAATCCATGCCACATCTCTTCACACAAATCATAAACCTTGCTCACCTTTCCCAAGATCTTCCGCCCGTTCATTGCCGCCAACGCAGCAGCAGCGTCTCTATGTTCATAAAACTCCACAAAACAATAAGGGTCATTGCTGGTATTTGGCAGAGCAGAAAAGCCAGTAGATGCAGCCACCCTCCGACTGTCCGTTTGCTAAAAATGAGAGAAGAAAAGTCCTTATATGCATGCACACAACAGACTTGACACATCCTCACTGGCACCTTGCTCTTTATGCCCAGACAGACGCACACACACCATTCAATGAGTAGCACAAAACATTTACACTGCAGTCCCTCCAAATACACTTTCCAGCTAGTGAAGCCACTCACGCACTGTTGCTCAATAACTCAATCACATCTGACATGGTAGGGGGCTGCTTATGTATCCATAACTTATATTATCACTTCACTCACCACAACATCAGCCATAACTTCCAACAACATTTTAATATCTTCTAGAAGCCGTTCAACAGGTTACATATTTTACAAGTTACTGAAGCATAAGCTCTTGAAACAATTGGAGGTAAACACAGGCAAGCAGCAGAACACAGAGCAAAACGTAAACATAACAGGACAAGGAGTTGGATGTAAACACATAAGCAGCAACATTGGTAGCTGGAAGTAAACACGGATAAGCAGCAGGACATGGAGCAACAGATGAACCCAGGTAAGCAGCATGACATGGGGCTGGAGGTAAATACATGTAAACAGCAGGACATGGTCTCACTTACATCTGTAATCATTTTACAGCTTTTACATGGCCCAATCTGACTGAATAGCTGTAGAATCAGGACTTCCGTTACATCCCTGGAGAGGTTGCCTACATACCTGTGGAAGAAGCAAAAGAAAAATACTGACTTTGGCTCTAAAATTATATTTCTAGGTTATTAAATTCTCAAAGCCCCAGAACAATTAAATATGATGGAAAAAGCTTGCCTGAAACAAGCAGAATTAGGAACACTAAACTCTGGTTTAAAAAAAAAAAACTTTTCAAATTTGTATTTTTAACTTAAAGAACCTGTAATTGCTCATAACCTCCTCCAAACCTTTTTTTTTTGCTGCTGCGCTCAGATTTCCTTTTCGAGGGAGTCTACATTCATTCTCTAGGGTAGAACTGTAGAAGCATAGCCACCCCTTTGCACGCGCCAGAGTTGAACTATTGGATTTATAGTGTGCATAAAGCAGTGCACATGACTGCAACTAACATGCACTGCTCATTCCAAATAAAACAAATGATGGGGGAAAGGAGAGGACATTACAGGGAGGCAGTAAAACAATTTTAAGGAATTACAGGCCCATTATTTAGTGAAAGTGCATGAATTACATGCAGAGAATAAGGACATTAGTCAGTGTCACTAAGTTATAAACACTGAAGAAAGGCAGCTGGATGTACATCAATTTGGCCCTCACAGTTCCTGCAAAAGAGCCACATGTCAAAACCATCAGTGGATCAATCTATATGAGCAGAAGACACATGCTAGTATATGTAGTCTTAGGGTTCTAGTATACACTCACTGGCCACTTTATTAGGTACACCTTGCTAGTACCAAGAAAATCTCCCCCACGCCATTACACCATCACCACCAGCTTGAACCATTGATACAAGGCAGGATGGATCCATGCTTCCATGTTTATGCCAAATTCTGGCCCTATCATCAGAATGTTGCAGCAACCAGTCTGCCCATTCTTCTCTGACATCAACAAGGCATTTTCATCTACACAACTGCTCACTAGATATTGTTGTCTTTTTTGGATCAGTCTCTGTAAACCCTAGAGATGGTTGTGCGTGAAAATCCCAGATCAGCAGTTTTTGAAATACTCAGACCAGCCAGTATGGCACCAAGAACCATGCCCCGTTCACTCAAATCCCCTTTCTTCCCATTCTGATGCTCGGTTTGAACTTCAGCAAGTCGTCTTCACCACGTCTAGATGCCTAAATGCATTGAGTTGCTGCCATGTGATTGGCTGATTAGCAATTTGTGTTACCAAGCAATTGAACAGGTATACCTAATAAAGTGGTCGGTGAGTATATCACGTTGTTACACAGCACTAGCTTCAATCCTACCATCTAACTGACCCCTGTGAGATGCTCTATGTGCATTGTGGATACAGGTCATTAAAGAAAGAACTCTGGTGAATTGAGGAAACAGATTATGACACAGGTGTAATGTGCTGAAATACACGAGCAGCTCACTGATTAATTCCATATGTTGTCTTACAGCCGTGGCCAAAAGTTTCGAGAATGACAAATATTAGTTTTCACAAAGTCTGCTGCTTCAGTGATTTTAAATCTTTTTGTCAGATATTACTATGTTATACTGAAGTATAATTACAAGCATTTCATGAGGGTCAAAGGCTTTTATTGACAATTACATTAAGTTTATGCAAAGAGTCAAATATTTGCAGTGTTGACCCTTCTTTTTCAAGACCTCTACAATTCGCCCTGGCAGTCCATTCTTGCATAATCAATGCTTGGAGTTTGTCAGAATTTGTGAGGTTTTTTTTCACCCTCCTCTCAATTATTGACCACAAGTTGTCAATGGGATGAGGTTCTGGGAATTTTCCTGGCCATGAACCCAAAATGTTGATGTTTCGTTCCCCAAGCCACGTAGTTATTTGTCTTTTGGTAAGGTGCTCCATCATGCTGGAAAAAGCATTGTTCATCACCAAACTGTTCTTGGTTGGTTGGGAGAAATTGTTCTCAGAGGATGTTTTTGTACCATTCTTTATTCAAGAACCATGTAGCAAACATATGGCGCTGCTCAAAGCTGGAGAAAGCACAATCACCACGCTGGCAAGGAAGAGGGAAGCAGCGTCCCAAGTTGTACCAGAAACTAAGCAGTGTGCAGGGAGAGAGAAAGGACGCTGCTCATACCCGTCCCAAGGAGTCCTGTGAAGACACTGTGGTGTGGATGGCCTCAGCAGTCACTCCGGCCACACCCTGTCTTCCTGCACATTCTTTATTCATGGCGGTGTTCTTGTGAGTGAGCCAACTCCCTTGGCTAGAAAGCAACCCCACACATGAATGATCTCAGGATTCTTTACTGTTGGCATGACACAGGACTGATGGTAGCGTTCACCTTTTCTTCCCCGGACAAGGTTTTTCCCCAGATGCCCCAAAAAATTAAAAAGGGGATTCATCAGAGAAAATGACTTCACCCCATTCCTCAGCAGTCCAATCCCTGTACTTTTTGCAGGATATCAGTCTGTCCCTGATGCTTTTCCTGGAGAGAAGTGGCATCTTTGCTTTCCGTCTTGACACCAGGCCATCCTCCAACAGTCTTCACCTCACTGTGTAGATGCATTCACACCTGCCTGCTGCCATTCCTGAGCAAGCTCTGCGCTGGTGGCCACCAATCCCCATCTGAATCTACTTTAGGAGACGGTCCTGGCATTTGCTGAACTTTCTTGGGCGCCCTGAAGCCTTCTTCTCACCAACTGACCCTCTCTCAAAAGTTCTTGGTGATCCAATAAATGGTTGATTTAGGTGCAATCTTCGTAGCACAAATATCCCTGCATGTGAACCCCTTTGTTCAAAACAATGATGAATGCACGTTTCCTTGCAGGCAAATTAATATTTGTGTCAGTCTCAAAACATTTGGCCAGGGCTGTAAATGGTTCCATTGGGGCCCATTTACACTGGAGTGGTATGTAACACATATTAACTTAGGTTTCATTAATGCAGCCAACTCATTTGAAAGGGTAGCCTAATGATCAAAAACAGAATATGCATATTTTAACAATACAGGTGTTGTGGGAAGGAAATTGGAATGCTATTCAAAATGAATGGCACCACAGAGCACCATAACCTGAAAAGCAGAAATTTAATGCAAAACAGTGTGACCCAGCCTAAAAAACAACTCTTGACTCAGCACTCATCCCCTGGAGCTCCCCTCCTCCTTGTTGCACATTTTTGTTCATATCTTCCTTATTCTAAACTCTTCAGGCTGGTTAGGATGACATGCTATTAAAAATGGTGCATGCATAGTTTCGGTGAGTTACCAACTTCCTTAACACAACGCACATTAATGCGTGATATAATGATCACATGTTCACACACCACGCAGCTGTATATGGATTCTCAAAGAGCCATTTCAGAGGAGCAAAACCAATCAGTGAGCTACTTATGCTCCTCCTCTTCCAACCTTCTCCCAACAGGGGATGGTCCTGCTGGTCCTGAATGTCATCAGTGACACTGTGTATCATTACACTGAATTAGGGGGGCTATGATATCACCCCCTCAGAGGTAGGTCTATGACAGTCTGCACTCACAGCATCACCTTAAGCTGGGTATATAGGTCGGGTCAATTGTGGCCAATTCCTACCTGCTGGTATGCTGGACAAACAGTCTGAAAAGGAGCTAGGTGGAAAAATCAAGAGACCCGAACAAGAGAAATCTATGCATGTATGGTTAGTCCTAGCTAAGGCCAGCCATAGCTCTGAAGGAGTTAGCCCCCGAAATGCGTCAGTTGGCATTTTCACCCTTTCTCCAGTTAGATTTGGACAGCTGACTTTCTGGTTTTGTGCATCAACATGCCTTTACCTCATTTGACTTGTGAGAATGTTTTCTTATACCCTTTGATAAAAGTGTTGAAGATACTGTGCTAGGTGTTTGCACCCTCTCTGTGTTTTGTGCAGTGTTGGATTTCCCCGATCTGAGGGCTGCACCTCCATCTCTTTCCAGTCTGGGTTGCTGAATGTCTGAGATTTATGGTTCACGTGATGGGTGCCTCTTCCATTTCTGAGCGCTGAAGTGTCAAGTTTGGAATTCCTGGTTTCAGTACATGTATGGTCAAATATACAGAAGATGATATATAGAAGGACGTTCTTCACTAGTGGAATTCCTCCTGTCATCTACTCTCTACCTATCCCAAGAATACAGAGCCCTCAGCACAAAGATATCAAAAGACACAAATCTCTACCGCTACTGTAGGGAAAACTAGAGAAAAGTGACTACAAGTTCTCTGGAAGAACCATGTGACCAGATCCGACCATTCAATGGCTAGATGTTTCACATTTCATTACACGTGTCCAAACCTGACCATGATGGAAATTGGAAATTAGGTTAACAACAAGTGGTTGACAAGTGACCTCTCCTGCAACCCTGCTGCTGTCAATACGTTGTTCTGACGACACGGTTTGGACTGAACCGTAAAGCAATCTTCCCAAACACAATCTTATAGCTGATCTGAAAAAAAGACTGTTCCCATAGCTCGAGATTACAAAATCTTAAGCTGGATCTATACATTAGTAAATTTTTGTACAAAGTCAGACAAACATTTTCAGAACTTCTAATAGCTTGACGAGTGTTGTTCAAATTTAACTTGCTTTTAACATTTGATTTTGGGACAAATGGACTTCAATGATCGAAAACCACATACACTGTTAAAAATTCTTTTGTTCCAGAAAAATTTCCCGTCCTGCTCAAATTTTCTCATAACTGAGGTTGCAAACAGATTTCACCCCACTTACTAGCATTCATAAAGTGATAGCAAACAAAATATTTTTCTACAAAAATAATTCAAAACACATCCACGTCTAAGGGTCCCATAAGCTGCTTTTCAGGAGATGGTTTCTTACTGTTTTTCTGCCTGACTAAGATCCTCGGAGTTCCCGAGCCTCTCCTTTTCCCTTCTCACTTCCATTTATTTTGAAAAAACAGTGCATATTAGTTGCGGTCATGTGTACCTACCTAAGCACACCACAAGGTCAACTGTCCATCTTGAGAGCACTGCTCTATGCACAGTACAAATCCAATAGTTCATTTGAGGAGCGAGCAAGAGAGGGTGACTGAGTTTCTACATATAGTAGGACCCTAGAGAACAAATGCAGCCACTCTCTAACGGGAAATCAGATACCAGCAGCAAACAATTAAAAAAATGGAGATTGGGAGGAGGCTGAGAGCAATGGAAGGGACATTCTGAGTTAAGAATACATCACTGGATAACATTTTGTATTCTGAAACCAGTTTAGTGTCACTTTAAAATGTCAAATTTTCAACCAAATTTTACTTGTGTATATCCAGCTTAAAATGTTTCTAAAGGCACCTTTTTATTAAAATAATAAACACCTTATACTTACCTGCTCCACCATTGGCACAGAGTGGCCCCAAAACTTCTCTTCTTGGCTCCCTGTCAGTGCCGTCCACTCCTCTTCTGCGACTGTCCCATAGCAAACTGTTTTTCTATGGGGGCAGACATGTGGGCTTGATCCCTAGCCAGGCTCTGTGTGTCTATAGACACACACAGCATGGCTCGGCCCCACACCTGCTCTCTAGTCGCTGCATTTGATTGACAGCAACAGGAGCCAAGGGCTCCCACTGCTGCCTCAGTCTCTGTGAGTAGAGGGAGAAGAGAAAAAAAAGATACAGCCAAGCACAGTGCTGATTGACGTATTTAGGGAGGTTGGGGAGCACAGCAACTGGTAAAATATTTTTCACCTTAACACAGGGAACGCAATAGGCTAAAAAAAAGTTTTAGCTTTATAACCACTTTAAGGTTTGTGTCAAAAAGTAGAGCAATATTTAGAGGTATGTTTTGGTTGAGAGACACAATTTAATGGCCACTTAAAATAATAGACTCAAAATCATATAATCATCTTACAGAATAAAATAAATAAATCAGTCCTGAAGAGTAAATATTAGGTCAGGAATTATTAAAGCAAATGTCAATAGTTCTTCTGCATGTGACTCTCCTCCAGGAGTGAGATTGCTGGTCCCCCTGTGCAGGTTGTGCTTCCTTCTTCCTACACCATGACAGGGCTGAGGGGTGAAATAAGGGCTGACAGAAGGAACCAGGCATGGGACACTCCTGGTCGTGTTCATCTTCTGTTAGTATTCAGTATTTTCCTGGGAACTCTGGACCTGTGACGCTAGGGAGACCGTTATTATACGTTTACTCCAGGAAGTGCGTAACATGCAGACTTCTCAGCTGGAATAGCAGTGGAAGACAGCAAAAGTCAACAGCATGGGCTGTGGGAGGTGTCACTAGGAGCTCGTGGCTCATCTTTGCAGGGTGATCTTTTGTAAAACAAGCGACAAAGATACTAAGGGCTCACTCAGACAGGTTTACGTATTGTTGCAGGATCTCGCCAGCATCAAGATCCTGTGTAAGATCCTGTCCACACACGTGAACTCTTGGACGCCATATTAATGTGTAATCTGCACCCCCGGTGCTCCTGATCGCACACGCTACTGATGTTTACATGTCACCCTTCAGTAAATCATTCAGGAGGTAGGAACAGAATAACTGGACATACCGGTAACTAGACATCTATGAACGACTGCCGAAGTCACTGTAGGCATGCTCCACCACAATAATTTACAATTGTTCTAGCAATCAGGTTCGCTAGGCAGCAAAGTCTGCCTGCATCCCAGCAAACAAGGATGCTAGGGGGCACAATATGCCTGAATCCTAGCAACCATAGGCCACCTGCTTCCTAGCAACCAAGGATGCTAGACAACCATGGGAGCCTGCATCCTAGCAATCAAGGATGCTAGGCATCGGGAACCACAAGCATCCTAGCAACCAGGGTCCACCTGTGTTCTAGCAACTAAGGACACTAGACAGCATGGGATGCCTGCATCCTGGCTACCAGGGGCCAACTGGACCCCAGCAACCAAGGATGCTAAGCATCAGGGCCCACCAGTGTCCTAGCAACCAAGGATGCCAAACTGAATGGGATGTCTGCATCCTAGCAACCATGGGCCACCTGCGTCCTAGCAACCAAGGATGCTAAGCATCAGGGCCCACCAGTGTCCTAGCAACCAAGGATGCCAAACTGAATGGGATGTCTGCATCCTAGCAACCATGGGCCACCTGCGTCCTAGCAACCAAGGATGCTAGGTAACAGTGGGAGCCTGCATCTTATGCTGAACGCAGTGGAATGCAACGCTTCCAGGCACAGCTGTCTGAATGGGCCCATATACTTGAATAATGCTGAGAAAAAAATTACGCACTGTAAGCGTGGCTATTTACACCCATGTGAATGATATATTATTCCACAAAATAATCAATATCTGAATATGACCCGACTGTGCTTTCCTCAGAACAAATCCATCATCAGGTAATAAAGAATATATATTTTAAACATTTATTTCCAGCAGTTAACTTTGCAATCCACAACTCTGATATTGGATAAAGCACAGAAGGGACAGAACATCTGTCAGGCTTCAGTTGTTGTCTCTATCCCACCCCTTTTGTTACAAGGATTGTGTGTCACTGGGACAGGAAGTGAGGGAACATCTTACCACTGGGGACAACGACAAAAACACCAATTCTATTAGAGTGGGGGGGATTTTACTGGCATCTGTATCTTCCTGTGTTGGTGTCACAGGAGGCAGGAAGGTATAATATTGTAAATCAAGTCACCAAAGAAAATGAAAACCTGATGGAGGGGTCAAGGCGTCTCCAAATAAGCTTTCCCTGATGTTCGGTTTTAAAAGTGGCGGTGCCCCTGTCTGACCTGGCCTGGATAGCTGGAAAAATACAGATGACCCTCATAACAGAAGGGGAAATCTCATCTATTGGCAAGAATTGGAGGATGATCTCTGACCAATCACATCTCTGTGTGTATGGTGACCTCATCAATGGGCTCTTTACATGAAGTCAGCGTGAGGACAGATACGATACAAATCTACCAGAGACCCTGGGAGAGCCGTGACCCATACAGACATCAGTACGTAGGAGACCTCACTACTGTGCCTAAATCCCAGGGGCCCCTGGTACACCAGGGCCGCACTCACTCCATATGTTGTGAAGTCACAGTGGCTAAACGGTTAGCACTTCCGCCTGGCAGTACTAGGGTTGTCGGTTCGAATCCCAACCACGGTACCACCTGCCTGGAGTTTGCATGTTCTTCCTGTGCCTGCGTGGGTTTACTCCGGTTTCCTCCCACACTCCAAAGACATGCTGGTAGGTTAATTGGATCCTGTTTAAATTGGCCCTAGTATGTATATGAATGTGAGTTAGGGACCTTAGATTGTACGCCTCTTGAGGGTTAGGGACTGATGTGAATGTACAATATATATGTAAAGTGCTGCATAAATTGATGGCGCTATATAAGTACCTGAAATAAAGGCCATATGTTGGGGCCCCAATGCAACACATGGTAGGCCAGGGGGCCCCATCTAAGTACAGTATGTGGAAGGCCAGTACACAGAATTCAGTATTATTCTTCCATTCCATGGGCCCCTGGCATGTTAGGGCCACACTTACTTATTCCATATGTTGTAAAGAGTATGCCAACAGCCATATGTTGGGGGTCCCCCAGCACAGTCTGGGCCCATGGAAGGAAAGAATAGTACTGAGTATGGGCCGTGGGCACCCCTAGCACAGCTCGGCCCTGAGGGCATCCCCAGCACGGTGCGGCCCCGGGGGCACCCACAGCACGGCTCGGCCCCGGGGGCACCCACAGCACAGTCTGGGCCAATGGAAGGGAAGAATAGTACCGAGTATGGGCCGTGGGCACCCCTAGCACAGCTCGGCCCTGAGGGCATCCCCAGCACGGTGCGGCCCCGGGGGCACCCACAGCACGGCTCGGCCCCGGGGGCACCCACAGTACAGTCTGGGCCAATGGAAGGGAAGAATAGTACTGAGTATGGGCCGTGGGCACCCCTAGCACAGCGCGGCCCCAGGGGCACCCCCTGCACATCTCGGCCCCGGGGGTCCCCCAGCACAGTCTGGGCCCTAGGAATGTTAGAATAGTACTGAGCATGGGCCGTAGGGCCCCCAGCTCAGTTCGGGCCCATGGGCACCCCCAGCACAGCAAGGCCCCGGTGGCACCCACAGCACAGCAAGGCCCCGGGGGCCAGCACAGCAAGGCCCCGGGGGCCCGCACAGCACAGGCAAGGCCCAGGGGCCCTGACTATACCACCAGGGGACCGGAAATTACTGCAGTGGCCCCTGTACAATGTGTGGCAAGCGAGGGGCCCCAGTAAAATGTGTCCTGACTACACCATCAGGATCCCTGTACAATAACAAGCAGGCCTGGGGCCCCTGAAGATACAACTGGGGCTCCCTGTACAGTGTGTGTGTCAACACATACCGCTTGGGGCCCCTGTGCTGTTTACAGGAGGCCACACACACCAACATACAGGTAACATTCCAGAACCCTCACTATGAGGCCGGGGCCCCGGCAGCCGATGCTATACAGTGATGGGGGCCCCTGAGGAGGGCAGTGAGTGCTCCGGGTACTCACAAGGTGCGGGGTTGCCCGTCGTCGTCCATGTTGGCCGGGGGAGGGTGCAGGCTCCCGGTGCAGGAAATATGAAGAAGCTCCGTCCGGGCCGGAGGAAAATGGCGGCCGCGGCGGTGACCAGTCAGAGAGAGGCCGCCCACTGCGCAGGCGCACCACAACCGCGCGCTCCCGAATCCCCGGCTGCTACGTTACCCATGTGAGCTGCGCGCCCCAGAGTCCGCGGGGACGAGCCCCGCCAATAGCGCCAGTAGCGCCACAGCTTCTGACTGGGGAAAAGCAGGAAGGAGCTGTGTAACCTGTACAATGTTTCTACAATCTGTATACATGTCCCATATCGTGTATATACACCTCAAATATTTGTACACGTGCTGAAACTAGGCCTTTTTTTTGCTGGGTATTACTGTACACCCCTCAAACAATATATATTTTATATATTTGCTGAAAGCAGAGATCCTGGAGAATAAAGTGGTGGTAACTCCATTTGTTATGTCTGTTAATCGTGCAGTTTATTAAATGCATATTTTTCAGGAAAAAATATTCTAAAATTAATTTTAGTGCAAACAGAACCAATTTTCTGTAAAATATATAAAAAAAAAGGGTTGTGATGAGTAAATAGATACCAGATGCGTCAAGCCTTACAAATTGCGCATACCTATGGAATTTCCCAAAACGACGGTACTCAATCTTGTCTACAGACGACGCTTTCAAAGCCTTTATAGTTTGTAAGTTTAGAGATAACCATGAATTATGGCCCTGGAATTATGGAGCTCCTTCCGACATTTGTAACATACAGTCATGGCCAGGGGCGGACTGACCATTTGGAAACTCGGGCACTGCCCGAGGGCCCGGGGTCAGTAGGGGGCCCCATGAGATGCCCCTGGTACCTTTTTCATAGGCTTTTGTGAGTTTGGGCAAGGACACAGGGGCCCCATGATCCCCTATTGCCCGGGGGCCCCATGAGTTGTCAGTCTGCCCCTGGTCATGGCCAAAAATATTGTCCCCCCTTCATTTCTGTCAGATAATTCACCACTTGGCCCAGAAAATTGTTGTAATTACAAATGTTTCGGCGTTCTCATGTTTATTTGCCTTGTTTGTATTGGTATGACACAAAAAAGTGGAGAAACAAAAAGCCAAATCCGACACATTCCATGCAAAACCCCGAAAATGGACTGGACAAAATTATTGACACCCTCAATGTAATATTTGGTAGCACACCCCTTGGAAAAAAAATAACTGAAATCAATGGCTTCCTGTAACCATCAAGGAGTTTCTTCCACCTCTCTACTGGAATTTTGGACCACTCTTCATTGGCCATCGGCTCCAGGTCTCTCAGAGTGGAAGGGTTCCTTTTCCCAACTGATGTTCTGAGATCTCTCCATAAGAGCTCTATGGGATTGAGTTCTGGACTCATTTCTGGCCAGTTCAGTCCTCTCCAGTACTTTGTCTGAAACCATTTCTGGGGGCTTTTTGACGTGTTCTTTGGGTCCTTGTCCTGCTGTAACGCACATGACCTCTGATGGAGACCCAACTTTCTGACACTGGGCCCTACACTGCACCCCAGAATTCTTTGGTAGTCTTCAGATTTCATAATTCCATGCACATGGACAAGCCATCCAGTGCCTGAAGCAGCAAAGGAACCCCAAAACATCAGTGAACCTCCACCATGTTGGAGATTTTTCCCCATTGAGATCTGATGTGTTTTCAAAGTGTTCCTTTCATTTTTTTCAAGCAGTGTATTTAGGGAGGTTGGGGAGCATAGCAAGTTGTAAAACATTTGTTACCTTAATGCAGGGAACCCAATAAGGTAAAAAAAAAGTTTTAGCTTCATGACCACTTTAAAGCAGAGCTCCACCCAAAAAGGGAAGTTCCTCTTTAAAGACTGGTCCCCCGCTCCCTATTAAGGATAGGAACTTTGGGAAGCTGGTTTGACATGTACCCACTTCCGCTGCGATCACCTAGGCATCAGAAGTTGTCCTCCCCCCTCCCTCCCCATAATCTTCTGGGACATGTGACAGGTCCCAGAAGACTACAGGGCCATTCAGGAAGCGCAATGCTTCTCGTGCATGTGCACTGGGCACCCGGCTGTTAAGCCGCAAGCTGTCACATCCAGGTGCTCACACTGAAGATGCCGGTCCCTGGAACACCAGACCAGGGGCGGACTGACCATTACGCCAATGTGATTGTCTGGATTTTTGTTCTCATTTTGTCTCTCATAGTTGAAGTCTACCTATGATGCCAATTACAGGCCTCTCTCATCTTTTTAAGTGGGAGAACTTGCACAATTGGTGGCTGACTAAACACTTTTTTGCCCCACTGTAGTTTCTGGGGTTAGGAATGGACGTATTTTGGCGATGTTGCGGAGGTGGAGTCTACATGAATTTGTCAGCGATTGGACCTGGGGCTGGAAAGACAGATAGGAGTCTGGAATGACACCTAGTACTCTGGCTTGTTGGGTGGGACTGATGATGGCGTTGTTGGTTGTGATGGAGAAGTCAGGGGGTGGGAGGCGCAGGCCGGGGGGAACACTAGGAGCTCGGTTTTTGAAAGGTTTAATTTGAGGAAGTGGAGTGACATCCAATCTGATATGTCGTTCAGTAGGCTAGTGATTCGGGCAGGAAGTGAAGGGAAATCTCCTCAATAGAGCACAAAAAAAACCTGACAAGGGTTATAACCGCCCCCATATTTTATCCAACATGAAAACATTTTGACTTTAGTTTTACTTTATTGCAGTCTTTGCATTAGATTAAGACATGCCCCACTACCTTTTATTCCCCCGACATTCTTTTGTCATCATCACCACTTCCACATTCTTATGGTGACCATACACTCTTTGATAAATAAGAGATTTCCTTTCCACATGATCTCTTCCGATGAGAAGAATCGATCCACAGTCGACAACCCATTTGATGCATACGCCACACACATGAGAAAGTGAATTTCTATTGTTGGCTAAGATACAATCATAGAAATTGATCACATCTCCATTTTCACCATCTAATCTCAGAATCTTAACAATTGAAATACAGCTGTATTCATGAACAAAGTGTCTCAGTGTTATTGATTGATGTAAAACAATCGATAATATTCAGTTTTGGCCAATCGACTCAGTTTGATCAAATTGTAGTCTAAATTGAGTCTAAATCGATCAGAAGGGAAGTTATATATATCCAGTTGTTGCAGATGTGATTGTTTTGATTGAATCTCACATTGGTTGGAAAAACAATTGAAGTGTGTCTTGCTACCAGCACAGGTTGTACAGCAGTGGTACTCAACCTTCCTAATGCCGCGACCCTTTAATACAGTTCCTCATGTTGTGGTGACCCCCAACCATAAAATTATTTATCCAGTAATTATAATTCATGAAGTGTCGTTTTACCTCCAATACTGCTGCTTTCAACACAGTAGCTGCTTTTAACAGAGTAGCTGCTTTCAACACAGCAGCTGCTTTCTACACAGTAGCTGCTCTTTACACATCGGAAATATGTGTTTTCCGATGGTCTTAACCTCCCTGGCGGTATGATCATGTCAGGAATTTTGTGCTGAAAGCGGTACCATTTTTTTGCATGGAAATATGTAGTTTTTAATTGTAGGCTGTAATTTTTAGGAATAACTCACTGAAATCTATCCGAAAAAGAGTCTATTAAACATTCCGGATATGATAAAACTTGAAACACGAAATCATAAATTATAATTTAATAAATAATCATAAAAAATAATAATATAATAATAATAAATTTAATTCAATAATATAATCAAACCAAAAACACTGAAATTTGAAATACAGAGGCAAATTCGCACATCGCTGAGCAAAGTCGCAAAATCGTTTTCAGTGTCTGATGACGAATTTCCCCACAAATCATTATCGCTCAATTCTGCAAGTGGTTCTGATTTACTATCGCTGTTCTAAAACCGCTTTTGACGTAAAGGGATGCTTTTTGGACGCCATGGACTTTTCTAAGTTTCCAGGCAGAAAGAACAGTCAAAATGCAGGCAGGGCACAGGACAAAGCAGTGGGGACAAAATGTATGTGAAATGCAGTGAAACAGCAATGACAGCAAAAATGTCATTTTTTAAAAATTTCAAATTTCCCGCCGGTTCCGCCGCCCGAACGTTCCGACGTCACAGGGACTGGAACACGGAAGCCAGATGCCGGCATCCGCCGGAGGAGATGGACGGGGACGCTGCAGGGGACCCATCGTGGGAGCGAAGGACAAGGTAAGTGCTGCAGGGACCCCCAGAGAACGCTGCATGGTAAGCCCGAGTGTAGCTCGGGGTTACCGTACTTGGTATAGAAATTCTACCCCGAGCTACACTCGGGAAAACCGCCAAGGAGGTTAAGCGACCCCTGTGAAAGGGTTGTTCGACCCCCAAAGGGATCGCGACCCACAGGTTGAGAACCACTGTTGTACAGAGTACTGAGGACAGTGCCAAGATAGGCTCCTGCTGCCATCGATCAAATTGTTGGAAGAAGGAGGGAGCAGGAGCATAGCTTACTGGGCACCGCGTGTCTATGGATGCACACAGCACCAGCTGAGAGTGAGCCTGCATACACATGCGTCACCATGATATCGGAATTAATGAATACACAGAATATGGTGACCTACTAAGGTATAATATGTATAGGGTAATCTATACGGGGATTGTGAGGTAATGTATACGGGTAATATGATGATCCAGTATGGAATATAATGTACAGAGTGATCTATATGGGGATTGTGAGATAATGTATATAGGGAATATGGTGACCTATTATGGTATATTATTTACAGGGTAATCTATACGGGGATTATGAGGTAATGAATATGGGGAATATGGTCACCTATTACGGTGTAATATGTACATGGTAATTTATACGGAGATTATGAGGTAATGAATACAGGGAATACGGTGACCCAACAATATATTATCTACAGGGCAATCTACAGTATATGGGGATTGTGAGGTAATGTATAAAGGGAGTATGGTGATGCAGTATGGACTATTATCAACAGGGTAATCTATGCGGGGATTGTGAGGTAATGTATACGGGTAATATGGTGACCTAATAAAGTAGAATATCTACAGGGCAATCTATATGGGGATTATGGTGATCCGGTATGGCATATTATCTATATGGAGGTTATAAAGTTACATATACAGGTCATATGGTGAGGTTATAGCTCTAGTATGGTATAATATCTATGGGATAATCTATACTGTATGGGGTATATGAGGTAATGTATACGAGGAATATGGTGATCTAGTATGGTGTATGATCCACATGGTAACCTATGTGGGATTATGAGGTAATGTATACAGGATATATGGTGATGTAACATCTCTGGAGTAGGATATGATTTAGGCCTCTTGCACACGGAGATAATAATTTCCTAATGTTTATGCTCTGGATTTTGTTGGCAGAAAGATCCTGAGTAAAACATTCCATCAGAACTGGCGTAAACATGCGTACATGTGTGTATGTGTATACATGTATACAATTCTTCATCCTCTTCTAGTTGCCAGTGTTGCAATATACGCATGTAAGTTACTACAATGGGCAGCACAGTAGCTAAGTGGTTAGCACTTGCACCTAGCAATACTAGGGTTGTCAGTTCGAATCCCAACCATGATGTCACTTGCCTGGAGTTGGCATGTTCTGCCTGTTTGGGTTTCCTCCTACACGTCAAAGACATGCTGGTATGTTAATTGGCTCCTGTCTAAATTGGCCCTAGTATGTGCATGAATGTGAGTTAGGGACATTAGATGCTAAGTTCCTTGAGGACTGATGCGAATGTATAATAAATCAAGTGATGCGTAAATTGACAGTGCTATATTAATACCTGTGTAGTACCCCTCTAGTTAGCCAGGGGGAGCTAACTAGTTTTTTTTAGTAGAGGCTGGATAGCAGATTGGGAATGATTCAGCCTGGGTGTGAGTCAGCCAGGTAATTTTAGGTCAAGGCTGAGGGCTTGCAGATCAGTACCCTGATACCTCCCCCTGCTCTAGAGACTTGAGAAGTTTCTGGAAGGCAGTGGGTGGATGTGAGGAGGGGCTAATCTGCATACTTAAGGGTTCTTGACCAATCCCCAGGCAGGAGGCTTTGCATGGGGTCAGGACAGCCCTTAAGTATGACTGAGCAAGCTCAGCAGCAGGAGGGTTTGGGTGGAAGATGGAGTGAAAGGCTGGGATACAGGAGCCTGGGAGGGGCCCAGTGGGAAGGCTGGATCTGAAAGTAGGATCTCTCCACCTCAGCTGTTCCCTGAAAGAGGACCACCTATGTAGCAGGGAAGGAGCCAGTTCAGAAGAAGGCCTGAAGGCAGCCACAAACCCAACAAGCTCGCGGGAGAGAAAGATTGAATAGTCCTACACTCCCTGGGCTGGATAAGGGAGAGGGTATGTGGGTGGGAAACCTGACTAGCCCCGATCTGGGACTGTTGATTTAAAGTGACAGATTCTGGGTCCCCTTGCCCAGGGATTCCCTCAGGCAGCTGGATGAGAAGAAGATAAATCTGGGGTCTGGGGTGGTACACTAGGAGGGCTAGAGAGCTCTTCAGGAAAAAATCTTTGATGTATAGAGACTTGTACATAGTTGCTAAGGAGTTGTCTTCAGTTACAGTTCAATTGGGCATCCCATACACCCCTTGACCCCATCCATGTTCAAATACCCTTTAATAAAACAAATAAAATCTCAAGGACTGCTTACTGCGTCCTGTGTGCAAGCTTGAAGAGAATGCGTGTTGTCCGGCTGTGCAGGACTATAGAGGGACCTAAATCTTCAGCAACTCTTAAGGGGTAGTGCTACACCTGTAATAAAATGCAGGTGTACCTCGGTTTACTGATTTAACGCATTCTCCAGGATGTTTCCTATTGCAAAAAATTTGTAAACCGAAATGTGGTTTCCCATAGGAATGCACTGAAAACCAATTAATCTGTTCTGGAGGTCATAAAAAAGTCATAAAAAATTTTACAGTATCTGTTCAAAACTCTTTATAAAGTACACTTTAAAGGCATAAATACTGTAAAGGGACATGATTAAACAAAAAAATTGTAAATGCATTGATAACCAATTAATCCGTTCCGGAGGTCAGAAAAAAGTCAAAAAAGTATTATCTGTTCTGAACTCTTTAAAGGCATGGGGCCAGCCCTATAATCGCTTCGTATTGCAAAAATAACTAGTAAACCGAGGCATTCGTTTCAATGGATTTTCATTCGTAAACCGAAAATTACGTTAAACGAGGTGTTTGTAAACCGAGGTACGCCTGTGAATAGAAATACTGCAATCAAACTTAGGCTCAGTTCACACTAGTGCGGGTAGAAGATGCTGCAGAACCCACACTTCATCCCGCAGCTGCAACCAACCGCACACAAAACTCTGGACCCACGGGCGAATGCCATTAACCTTAATGCCTTGTGTCCCCGCACAGTGCGGTTCCCAGTGTGGGCATTTATGGAAAGGTGCAGGGACCTTTTCCCTGAGTTTTGCAAGGCACGGCAGCCTATTCAAATAACTGGGCTGCTGTGCCGTGGCCTGAAAAACCACACTAATGTGAACTGAGCCTTAAAGGCTGCTTTAAGGCCTCCTCCCCCACTCCTCTTTGACATATGGCAATTTTTTTTTGGGGTGGGGGGGTAGGGAGCAGGTACCTGATTTTGACTTGCCTAGGCGATCTGAGAGGAATTCTCCTCCCTGCAGTCCTCTGGGACACATCACAGGTTCCAGAAGACTGCGGGACTATTCACATTGAGCAGCGCAGATGCAAGTTTTCTGCGTTCAAAAAAATGACTGTAAACTCAACTGCCTGTAAACAACATAGTGTACATAGGCACATAGGAAAACATTAGGGGGAGTTCAGAGGCTGCTAAAAAAACGCTGAACAGCTCCTCAACTGCAGTGTACATGAGCCCTAACAATTATTCATTAGCAATTTTGTTTCTATTACTGACCTTTTCACTCAATCAGCACTCTTCCCGATTGGTTTTATTTATTTTCATTAGTCTTTATTAGGCATTATTAGATGTCATTTTCAGACATCTAGGAGCACATTTACACTTTATGATATTTAGGGAGGTTTTTTCCACATTTCCATTGGACACTTTATCACACTGGACATTTTTCTTGGTCAGTCCGTAGCTTTGTTTCTTTCTTTTTTCTCTTTGGGTTCTTCAGTTTTATATTATTACATATGTGTGGTTCATTATTTTCACTTGTTTAATCATTATTGAGTTACCCTGTTTATTATGATTTATATATATGTATGAAGTCATACAGAGGTGGACTGACAACTCATGGGGCCCCCGGGCAATAGGGGATCATGGGGCCCCTGTGTGCTTGCCTTTTTCATAGGCTTGCAAAAAACCTATGAAAAAGGTACCAGGGGCATCTCATGGGGCCCCCTACTGACCTCGGGCCCTCGGGCAGTGCCCGAGTTTCCAAATGGTCAGTCCGCCCCTGAAGTCATAGAATCTCTGGGATAGCGCTACACCCAGGGGTGGACTGACCATTTGAAAACTTGGGCACTGCCCAAGGGCCCGGGGTCAGTAAGGGACCCCATGAGATGCCCCTGGTACCTTTTTCATAGGCTTTTTTAAGTTTGGGCAAAGACAGGGGCCCCATGATCCCCTATTGCCCGGGGGCCCCATGAGCTGTCAGTCCGCCCCTGCTCTGTACAGCACTGCTGTATATGTCAGAGCGGTACTTGTCTGTTAATTCACCGGATTTATTTATATATATATATAAATGGATAAATCCGGTGAATTAACAGGCAAGTACCGTCAGAGCTATATCAATGTATAATAATAGTGTGTGACTGTGCTGGAACATTAGAGTGTAAGCTCTTCTGGTTCAGACTGGCTCAGTGTTCTGTGTACATCACTCCGGTATATGTCAGCGCCATACATACACATATGGGGAATGTGGCCTGAGACATGTGGAGGAAGGCAGCAGACTGACATGTCAGTTGCGGGCGGAGCTGTGCCAGTGATGAGTCAGGCTGAAGCTGTGCCCTGCCAAGTTCTGCAGAAGTTTCCAGCAGTTACTTGCACTCTCCTCCTCCTCCTGTATACTGGCAACCTCCTGCCCGAGGTGCCACCCTACTCAGAGTCTCCGCCTACTGTGCCACCCACTCTCTTAGTCCCCGCCCACAATCCCACCTATTCCTCCTGTTCTCCGCCTAGGGTACCGCCCTCTACGCTGCCTCACTCGCTCGTGTCTCCGCCCACTTGCTCAAGCTTCCGCCCACTTTCGCCGCTGTCTTCATGCAAAGCCCCTCCCCGCTCCCCCCCTCCCTCCCGGTGTCGGGTGTCCTCGGCTTTTCCAGACATTTCCAGGTCGCTGTCTGGCGTCACCTGAAGTCGGTAGATAAAGTCCGTCGGGATCGGGATGGCTCATCAGCCTCTTACCAGGAGCACCATGAGGAGTCACCTGTCCGGAGACCCGCTGCCCCCCGGCTGGGAGATCAAAGTGGACCCCAACACCGGCTGGCCCTTCTTTGTGGATCACAACAACAGGACGACCACCTGGAGCGACCCCAGAATGCGGGACAAGGTGAGAGCTGCTGGGACAGGGGACACCGTCTGTACCGCCTCTCATCACACAGCCAGGGGCCCCAGGGACAGGTCAATGTAAACGTCCAGGGGCCCCAGACACTGCTATCATAGGGGCCTCAGACACCGCTGTCATCACAGACACGGGCCCCAGGGACTGATCAGTATGAACGTCCAGGGGCCCCAGACACTGCTGTCATAGGGGCCCCAGGGACTGTTATCATTGGGGGCCTCAGACACTGCTGTCATCAGACACAAAGGGCCCCCACGGACTGATCAATGTAAACATCTAGGGGCCCCAGACACTGCTATCATCAGAAGAACAGGGTCCCTATGTACTGCTATATTTAAATGTCCAGGGGCCCCAGACACCATTGTCATTAGGCATGTAGGGGCGCCCAGCAGTGCTCTGATTCAGCACACAGGGGTCCTAAACACAGCTATTAGACACAAAGGGGACCCAGACACCATTGTCATCAGGCATGTAGGGGCCCCTGGCACTACACTGGACACACAGGGGCCCGGGGTATGGCTCTTATCAGACACAAAGGGATCCCAGGCACCATTGTCACCAGGCATGAAAAGGCCCCAGCTGAATTTAGAGGTCCAGGGGCCCCAGACACCATAGTCATTAGACACACAGGGGCCCCAAGCACTGCTGAATTTGAAGGTCCAGGGACCCCAGGCATTGGTTCCTTCAAACATGAAGGTGCCCCAGGCACCATTGACATCAGGCATGCAGGGGCCTCAGTAAAATGCTAAATTTAAAAGGCCACTGTTGAATGCAAATGTCCAGGGGCCCCAGACATTATTGTCATAAGGGCCCCAGGCACTGGTGTCATCAACCATTAAAGGGTCCCAGGCATTGCTAAATTTAAATATCCAGGGGCCCCAGACACTATTGTCACCAGGTATGCTCTGATCTGATAATCACACAGGGGCCCCAAGCATGGCTGAATTTAATGTTTCAGGGGCCCAAGGCACTATTGTCATCAGACATGCAGGGACCCCAGGCACTGCTAAATTTAAACACCCAGGGACCCCAGACACCGTTGCCATCAAGTATGCAGGAGCCACAGCCACTGCTAAATTTAAAAGTCCAGGGGCCCCAGTCGCCGCTGTTATCAGACATGAAAAGGCCCCAAGCTTTGCTGACTTTAAAAGTCCAGGGGCCCCCAGGCGCTGCTCTCTTCACTTGCAAGGGGCCCAGGGCACTGTTGGCATTATACACGAGGACCCCATCAGCCAAAGATGGCCATACACATTCCAATCTGATTGTACAATCTCCTTTACATCTGCTGACAGATGCAGTGCTAGGGCCCGTCTGATAGGATCTAAATGGATAAATGACTGTTTAGCTGGGCTGTCATCTGAAAGAGATTGTAATGTGTATGACCAGTCCTGTACAGATCTGGGACTTTATATGTAATTCTGACTTCGGTGTGTGATTTATCTCCATGACTTCCCATGAAATAGCTGGGCTTGTCACCAACCAGCAGGGACTGTCCTGCAACCCCAAATACTAGGTTGGTAGTCTGCAAGGACAGACCTTCTATGGGCTATGACAACATGTACATTGTATGTTCTGACAGATTGTTGTATAACATGTAGACTTGTAGTGGTACTTTGTGTTCAATGATACATTGTAGCAGATATGTTGTGTCTATAACTGATACATTATTATTATTCAGTATTTATATAGCGCCAACCAATTGCATTGCCAGTTACAATACAGTTCAGTGCAGAAGGGCTAGGAGGGCCCTGCTCACAAGAGCTTACAATCTGTTCATGATGTGGACTTGTAGGGGCCATGTCAGTGGTCATGGAATTGCTCCCCGACTGGCCCAGATTTTGACTTGCTGATGGGAGAGCCACTAAAGTCGCTGGTCTGGCTATAGCGAGGGCGGCGCTCCGTAGAAAGAGGTTAGCGATCAGTGCCTTACTATGACCATGTTTAGGCAATGACATTGTCCAGATTTGGCCACGTGGCCGTATTCGGTTAGTCATGTCGATCCTTTGTTATATGGGGTTACAGGGTGAAGAAATCCACGGCTGTGGTTGATTGGGCTGGTGGCCCGCTAACATGCGATGGTTTCCCGCGGGTTTGGGTCAAACTGAGTTTGGCCTGAACCTTAGATCACACTACTCCCAACCACAAACTGCTGTCATTGCCTAGCCTCAAGAAGGGGATGCTGTACCTTCTACAGGGTGTTGGGTACAGCTGCTTTCAGCCATAACATGGTGCCAGTGCCTATTGACATGAAGGGGTGCCATACTGTCTATGGGGGTGTTGGGTACATCGCCTTCTGGCCGTAATCTGATGTCATTGTCTAGTATCAGGAAGGGGGTGCCATACTGTCTATGGGGGTGTTGGGCACTTCGCCTTCTAGCTGTAATCTGATGTCATTGTCTATTATTAGGAAGGGGGTGCCATACTGTCTATGGGGGTGTTGGGTACATCGCCTTCTAGCTGTAATCTGATGTCATTGTCTAATATCAGGAAGGGGGTGCCATACTGTCTATGGGGGTGTTGGGCATATCACCTTCTAGCCGTAATCCGATGTCATTGTCTATTATCAGGAAGGGGGTGCAATGCTGTCTATGGGACTGTTTGGTAGAGCTAACTATACAATGTTAGTACTGGGATCTTGAAGCTGTGTTATTGTGTTCTGACAATGGGACCCCCCCCCCCCACCACCACTACCACCAGAACACATCGGTCAGCACATCGGATGCCAGTTGGCTGCTTTTTTCCAGCATGCCCATTCGACAGAAGTTGGTCGTGAGACCGGCTTCTGTCGGACAAGGACCTGTACACATGGGCAATGTTGGCCAGTTTCTACTGTACCAGCCGATTTCGGCTGATATTCAGCCCATGTGTATCAGGCTTTAGTCTCAGGTTAATAACTGCTTGCTGACCGTATAATTTGCATATATGATGGCAGAGCAGCTCTTCTGTGCCAGCAAGTGATCAGCGCTTCTGGGTAGGGCGTGCGTGCGCATGCACACCCACCCGCCTGCCAACCAACCTGGGTGTGTTGTGATTTGTTACAGCACAAGCCAATCAGCAGATCCCGGCCAATGATTGACCGCAGGGACCTGCTGATCGGCTTAGTGATTCACAGACAAGAGTTCTGTACAGTGACAGAGGATCATGCCCTGCTAAGCAGGGGGAAAAAAAACAACTAGATCCCTTAGTAAAATCAGCACACAGTTCACACATTAATTCTTCCTAGGCACACAGTTAACTCTTTGAGTGCCCCTACCCAGTGTCATTAGTACAGTGTCAGTGCATAGTATTAGCACTGGTCACTGTATTAGGGGCAGTTAGTCAGTTCCCACAAAGTATCAGTTAGTGTCAGATTGCCCGCTGTACTGTCACAGACCCACTATAGGTCGCTGATCAATGCCATTACTAGTATAAAATAAATAAAAATTCCAGTGTGTGTGTGTGTGTGTGTGTGTGTGTGTATATATATATATATATATATATATATATATATATATATATATATATATATATATATATATATACACACACCCCGTCATTTGTGGACGCTATAACTTTCACACAAACCAATTAATAAAACACTTAGAAATTAGATTTTTTTAAATTTTTTTTATTGGATAAGTTTTATAGCAAAAACTTAAAAATATTGTTTTTTTTGTTTTTTTTTCAAAATATTCAGTCCTTTTTCATCTGTATAATAAGAAATAAAAAACCCCAGTGCTGATCAAATTCCACCAAAATAACACTCTATTTGTGTGAAAAAATGACAAAGATTTAATTTGGGTATGGTGTTACATGACCACGCAATTGTCAGTAAAAGTAGCGCAGTGTTGCATAGCAAAAACTGGCCTGGCCGTGAAGAGGGGTAAATCTCCCGGAGGGCAAGTGGTTAAAGAGACCTGTCAGCATAGAACTATGGAAGCCGCCATCACTAAGCTGGTTTTAAAGGTGTTGGCTCTAGCGCTGTCATCCTGAACCTGGCCTCCCCACCCTGACACTCCCTCCCTCTCCTACATGCTTCTGCCAGGTCATTGATATCCAGGTAGAAAAGCCAGGGGTTAATATATCCTTTGGTAAACCAAGTCATGGATGGAAGCTTCAATATTTCAGGCTAAGAACATTTTCAACAATTACAGAACATTCCTATTGATCTTGCCAGGAATGCTGTGTCCTTCTCACTTCCAGTGAGCTGCACCGAACAAGAAGTTCCTTCCTAACTATTCTTTGTAAACTACGTGTTGCCCTGCCCCTCATGTAATGGTGATGGATACATACGGACATGTTTGTAGTCCATATCAGTAGAAGATCATAGGGTGACAACCATGGCTGCCTTCATAGACACAGTGGCCACCACACTGCAATATTACATTTTTGGGTTTGGATACACTTTAGTTTGTGGGGTTAATTTATATGGGTTAGGTGAGCCATTAGGGATCGGTTGTAACACATCTTTTCCTCACCACGACCTCCATATTGAGATGAAGGCTAAAGCTGGCCATCCTTTACCTTTACCAAAACTATGTAATATAAAGACAAATCAAAACAATTTGAATTAGTATCAAATCATGCAAACCCTTGTACTGCATAGTTGATGAAGGATCTAAAGGAGGTTATACAATTAGATTGTATAGTGTATGGTCAGACCTATGAAGTATTGAGGGGAACTGCAGATTTTCATGTTGTTCTAAAGCAGTGGTCTCCAAACTGCAGCCGGATGTGGCCCTTTGCTTGCCTTTATCTGGCCCTTGGGGCACTATTCCACCAACTGTCCCCAGTGATGGAGCACCATTCCCTCTACTGACACCATCAATTGGGCATTCTACTTCTCATTGATATCAACAATGGGGCACAATTCCTCCTATTCAAACTAATGATGGGGCTCTTCTCCCCACTGGCTACAGTCCAGCCCCCCTAAAGTCTGAAGCACAGTAAACTGGCCCTTTGCTTAAAAAGTTTGGAGACCCCTGTTCTAAAGTAAAGACATTTTACTGATTATTAAGTGTGGATGGCGGAGGCCTGAACTGCTGGTGTCTCCTCTTCAGCCGCATTCCAGATCATCGGAACGTCCTGCTATTTATATCGCAGCAGGTTGAACCTTTCTGTAGAATATTCTGTGAGCGGCTCCTGGTCTTGGACATAAAGCAGAACATTGGCGTGTCCCATCATGCTCTGCAGCTTGTATACATTGTACGGGCACACCCTGCGTCTCTCACTCCATCAAAACCAAGAATAGTTTTCTATAAAGCAGTGACACCCGTGGTGCCATGACTGCAGGGTGACAAGTTCTTCCTCATTGTGACCTTCCCTAGGAGAATCCCAGCTGTCTCTGCTCTCCTGTCACTTGTCAGCCGTTCAGCTGTTGCGTATTTCGGGGTAAGCCACGATCTGGAACACTCTGAGATTTCTCCTTGCATTCACAGTATGACAACCGTGGAGAACGTTAGGACACCCCAATGTGAGGTGGAACCCTGAAATAGGACCTTTGAGAATGAAACTCTATGGGGGCTTCCATTGCAGGTTTTTAAAGGTGCAGGCTCCAGAATTGTTAACCTCCTCCATGCTTCAGTAACTAGTGAGTCACAATCCTGGAACAAACATGGAGTCAGTCTGAAGCCCTGCCCCATGTAGTTGTTCCAGGTCAGTGACTCACTAGGTATTGAAGCCAAGTTAGCCAAGCAAGCGCCTGTATTTCTGTTGAAGATGTCATTGATCATAATAAGATCTTTCAGTAATAAGGCATGAGAGAAGGTGGCAGAGACTCGCCGTTTCTCCTGGTAATACACTTTTCTGAAATCTTCCAAATACTTATCGAAATTGCTTTGCGCTGCTGTGCATAAAAAAGTGCATGTGCATTAAATGGTATACAGTGGATTAAATTCATATACAAAGAAAACTTCATAAAACGTGTGGTTTGCAACAAACCTGAATAAATACATAAATAAATAGAATCCTGTCACCGAGTTCATAAATATATTCTATATAAAGCCCACAACCAGAAAACATAAAGTGGAACTGCACTGCATCTGAGCACCACAAACCAAACATTCGATTTAATTCATTGTTAATATTCAAAGCAAACACACCCATCCATTCATGTCTCCATGCTTTTGTTTTGCTGAAAAATCATTTTGTAAAAAACACCCCCTGGCATTTCTGGCAGTGGCTATCTTGAGTAAAGGCAGGTGATTCATGTAGCATTTCACTTCCTGGAATCCATCTGCCCTTAGCTCAGGCATTGGCTGAGCAGAGAACCCTCCCTCCCCTCCTGAAGACTGCTGGGATGTATGATGTTATTTGCCTAGGCACAGAAACCAGGAAGTGACTTAAAAAACGTAAAAAAAAAAAAGTAACACAAGTTAAATATGATATACTTTCCTATCCATTTACTAGAATTAAAAATAGTCCATGTTGATTAAGAGAGTGAAGTTTCCGCTTTAATGTGTGCATTAAACAACCAAGATGGTCCCATCAGCAGGCATACTCTTCACCACTCATGAACACCACCAAATACAAGTTGCTTACCAGAATCTTAGATCTCAGATTATAGGAGGTCTAGCTACATTTAAAGAAAAAAGAACCAGGATGTATGGACGGATGGATGCTGGCTCCCTAGCCCATCAGGTGCTTGTTGAAGGGATGGATCAATAGATGGACAATCACCCTCGATACGATAGATGGCATGTATGCTTTCACTCCCTCCACCTATACATACCACTCATCTCTTCAATAACACCGATCTGCCATAAACCATGTCAGCCAACAATTATAGCATATATACAAGAGGAAGAACTCTCATGGTGAAATATTGTAAAACCATGTTTTAATGGAATTAAAAAACTACTCACAAGGGTTAACGTTTAAACAATATAACTGGGTTCCACGATCAGTGCCTCGGTGGGCGTGATGACATCACCGCTGTAGCTCTTTCTGACATGTTTCGTCCTATGGAACGTCGGCACTGGGGCAATGGAGTAGGTATTGAAGCCAAGTTAGCCATGCAGGCTCCTGCATTTCTATTTAAGATGCCATTGATCTTACTACGATCTTTTATTAATAAGGCATGAGAGAAGGTGGCAGAAACCCGCCGTGTCTCCTGGTAATACACTTTTCTGCCCATAGCACATAGGGCTGGCTGGAATGTGTCACAGACACTGGCTGTATTAGGGCTTATATACACATGGGCACTTCTGCCTGTATAGGATAAAACCCAGGAGTGTACTGGTGCCTAGGTTGCACAGGTGGTGCATATAGCCCGCTGCCAGCAGCCCTGTTACAATCAATGACAGGCTGAAATGTGTGGTGTTTGTACACTGCTCTGAGTGGTACTTGCGTTCAGGAATGTATGTCCGAGACATTACGCATACGAGGCATGGGACTCAACATGAGTACTACTTGAACAGTGCACAGCCACCTAGTTTTTCAGCCTGTTCTTGATTTTGACAGGACAGCTGGCAGCAGACTGTATGTACCATGTGTGCTTGCCACATGTAAAGATAACAGGGCACCAGCAATCCAAATAAATGTGTTTCACGTGTTGTTGTGATGACAGCTTCACATAAGGCATAAGAAGCCAACGTTTCGGGTTTCCCAGGTTGCCTTTCTGGGAAAGATTACATGCCCAGAGTTTGCATGTTCTCCCTGTGCTTACATGGGTTTCCTCCAGGTTCTTTGATTTCCTCACACAGTCCAAAGACATGCAGGAAGGGTAACTATCTCCTGTCTAAATTGCCCCTAGTATGTATGCAAGTCACGTGAGGACCTTGGATTGTAAGCTTTCTGAGGGCAGTGACTGATGTGAGGGTACAGCATGTAAAGCGCTGCGGAAATTGTCAGCACTATAAATTACCTGTAATAAGTAAATGCAAAAAAAGGAACATCCCATTCACGTTGAGTTGGGTGTCATGGGGGTCACCTGAGACTTTACCTCCCACTGGCACTACATCCTTTGGAAAGCTCTCCATCTTGCTTGGTGTTACTACTGTTCCACTGTGTCCTCTTAATTCTTAGACCAGGGGTTCTTAATCTGGGGTCCATGGACCGCTAAAGTGGATCATGAATGGGTTTCTGAGGATTGGATAAAAATAACATTTACCTTCACTACATAGCCCTTCCTTTTTGTCCCAATCAATGGTTTAAATTTAAAGCAGGACTTTACCCTAAAGGAGAAGTTCTGCTGGTGCCCCCCCCCCCCCCCCCCCCTATGTTTGGCATATTTTTGTGGGGGAGTGGGTACCTGGTTTTAACATGTATCTACTTAGATCGCCAATCCCCTCAACACCCCCATCCACAGTACTCTGGGATACATTACAAGTCCCAAAAGGCTGCAGGACCATTCAGAAAGTGCAGTGGGGCTCGTGCATGCGCACCGGACAGCCGGCTGTGCAGCCGCAAACCGTCGCAGCTGGCTACCCACAGTTAAGATTCCAGGGTCCGAAGGCCAGTGAAGAAACCGAGTTGGGTGAGGACGGCGCTGGATCCAGGGACAGGTGAATGGCTGTTTTTATTAAAAGTCACAGTTTTTGTAGCTACTGACTTTTAATTTTTACACAGGAGACTGAAAAACCCTTTAAGAAAGTGCAGCCCACCATGGCTTTCAGCACAGACCGTTAAGTGTCTCTTGACTCGCTGTTGGTCCATGTTTACCAATTAAATGTTGTAGCAATGTGGGGATCCATAGCTTTCATCAGATTCCTAAAGGGGTCCTTTGACTCCAAAAAGGTTGAGAACGTCTGTGTTGTTCCATCTCTTCTATGGTCTTCCATCTTTCTTTTGAAGTTCCCTCAGAGGTTTTTCTGGATTCTTTCTTGTACCCTTTTCACATGGCCAAGCCTTCTAAGATTATTCTTTAGCCTCTACTATAATTTAATATTTGAAGTGTTGTGTCTTTATTTTCCAATTATTAATCCTCTGTAAAAAAAAAAAAAAAAAAAAAAAACTTTTTTCATGCCCACCGTTGCCTTTCTTCATACTCAAGTCTTTGCTGTATGTATAAGAGGTTGCAGGACAATTCAAATCCTAGTTCTCAGAGCTGCTTTTGGAGAATAGCAGCCATGTGCTCTGCCTATACTTTTTGGGGAAAATATGGGTTCTATTATTTTATTATGGAGCCCTGGTAGTAGAATGATAAAGTTTTTATATATCCTCTGCACATTACATTTATTTCCTTTGCTTGTTTGGAGCAGATTAATGTGAACAAAGTGGTGGAAATACACTATATTGCCAAAAGTATTGGGACGTCTGCCTTTATACGCACTTGAACTTTAATGGCATCCCAGTCTTAGTCCTTAGGGTTCGATATTGAGTTGGCCCCGCCCTTTGCATCTGTAACAGCTTCAGATCTTCTGGGAAGGCTGTCCACAAGGTTTAGGAGTGTGTCTATGGGAATGTTTGACCATTCTTCCAGAAGCACATTTGTGAGGTCAGGCACTGATGTCAGGTGGGAAGGCCTGGCTCACAGTCTCTAATTAATCCCAAAGGTGTTCTATCGGATTGAGGTCAGGACTCTGTGCAGGCCAGTCAAGTTCCTACACCCCAAACTCATTCATCCATGTCTTTATGGACCTTGCTTTGTGCACTGGTGCACAGTCATGTCGGAACAGGAGGGGGCCATCCCCAAACTGTTCGCACAAAGTTGGGAGCATGAAATTGTCCAAAATGTCTTGGTATGCTGACGCCTTAAGAGTTTCCTTCACTGGAACTAAAGGGCCAAGCCCAACACTGGAAAAACAACCCCACACCATAATCCCTCCACCAAACTTTACACTTGGCATAATGCAGTCAGGCAAGTACCGTTCTCTTGGCAACCTCCAAGCCTAGACACGTCCATCAGATTGCCAGACAGAGAAGCGTGATTTGTCACTCCAGAAAACAAGTCTCCACTGCTCTAGAGTTCAGTGGCGGTGTGCTTTACATCACTGCATTTGACGCTTTGCATTGCACTTGGTGATGTAAGGCTTGAATGCATTTTCCTAGCCATGGAAACCCATTCCATGAAGCTCTCTACTTCTGAAGGCCACATGAAGTTTGGAGGTCTTTAGCTATTGACTCTGCAGACAGTTGGCGACTTCTGAGCACTGTGCGCTTCATGCCCTGACCCCGCTCTGTCATTTTACGTGGCCTACCACTTGTTGGCTGAGTTGCTGTTTTTCCCAGTTGCTTGCACTTTGTTATAACCCCACTAACAGTTGACCGTGGAATATTTAGTAGCAAGGAAATGTCACAGCTGGACTTATTGCACAAGTGGAAACCTATCACGGGACCACGCTTGAATTTACTGAGCTCCTGAGAGCGACCCATTCTTTCAAAAATGTTTGTAGAAGCAGTCTGCATGTCTAGGTGATGATTTTATACACCTGTGGCCATGGAGGTGATTGGAACACCTGAATCCAATGATTTGGAGAGGTGTCTCAATACTTTTGGTAGTATATTGTTATGTCCAATAGTTACAACTCCTCTAGTTGTGGCAGAATCAAGTTAATTAATACAGGGTCGGACAAATTATTATGAAATTCAGAAGATAGTCTTTTCAATCCAGAGGGATTTTTTTTTTTTGGGAGACCGCTTCATTGATGACAACAACTGGAGAGAACCTTGAAAGTTAGGCACCAACTGTAATTTTTATGGAGTATTGGCTACTAGCTCATGGGATTTACCCTGCCTTGATATAAAGCTAAATTCCAGGTATGGCTATTTTTGCATAATTAAATTGGTCAAGCTTGGACCAGTGTAAGTATATGTACCATAATTGGTTGATCCCTGTGGAAATTGGAAATCACAGTAGTAGGCACTACTAATACAGTGAGTGCCTCAGACTTCGAGGTTCTTCGTTGAATAGCGCCCATGTTGAGTTAGCCGCCTCCTAAGTACACTAAACAAATGGGCAGCTGCTTGGCATGTGACTTGGAAGCTAGCAGCGGTCGATGTAATAACTGTACCTACTACAGTGAGTTCCAGCTTCCACAGATATGACACATTTTTGATTTTTTTTTTTTTTTTTAATTACAGGTACTTATATAGCGCTGTCAATTTATGCAGCGCTTTACATATATATTGTACATTCACATCAGTCCCTAACCATCAAGAAGCTTACAATCTAAGGTCCCTAACTCACATTTATACATGCACATACCAAGGACAAATTTAGACAGAAGCCAATTAACCTACCAGCATGTGTTTGGAGTGTGGGAGGAAACCGGCATACCCGGGAGAAACCCATGCAGGCACAGGGAGAACATGCAAACTCCAGGCAGGTAGTGCCATCGTTGGAATGCGAACCAAGGACCCTAGTGCTGCAAGGTGGAAGTGCTAACCACTTAGCCACTGTGCTGCCCATATATAGAATTACAATGGTCCAAGCTGAACCAATGTAACTATGTAATAAATATATATATATATATATATATATATATTACAACGTGGTTTAGCGTTAATGTTTTTCACCTTGGTACATTCTATGCAGTAAGGTAAAAAACCTTCTGTGCTTCACAGTGCTTCCTCCCCCCCCATCCTTATTCTTATCTGAGCCCACTGCAATCCAGTGATGTACACGAGAGCCTCCTCCCTGGGCTGATTGATAGCAGCGGGAGCCATTTGCTGTGCCGAGGGAGCAGGGGGCAGCTCTGTGTCAATAGACACGGACAGGGTGGCTCGGGAGTGAGCCTGCACAGGTGCCCCCATAGAAAGCAGCTTTCCATGGGGGCACCCGCCAAAGTGGAGGGACTCCAGAAGAAGAGGATTGGGACTGCTCTGTGGAAAACCATTGCATAGGGCAGGTAAGTATAATATTCTTGTTATTTTAATAAAGAAAAACCTGAAACTTTAATGTCACTTTAATCCTGAACTGTGTAATCAAAAATATTGGAACCAATTTAAAAAATAAAAAAATGTTCTTGGAATGACAGGAGAGCAGTTGCCTGAGACAATAAATCAGCTTTCACCTTTCTTTTTCAATTATTTTTTACAATGAAAGGTGGTATACAAAACCTAGTGCGGTTGACACATGAGTACAATGGTCTCCCTTACATAGAAAAAGGGAGTACATTATATAAAGAGGGAGGAAGAGCAAATGCAAATCAAATTTCCTTACTTTGGTTACAGACAAAGCTTTCACCTTTCAATTGAATGAAGGAATCTTGTAATAGCCCAGATCACGCTCTACTTTGTATAAAACAGACCTTCATTTTTTCCTATTTTGGATAGAAAATGAAAGGATTAACAACTGTCAGGATTTTATTGCTCTCAATGTCCCTGTTGAGGACATTCACTTATTTCCTGTGTCTGTGACTACACAGGAAGTGAAAAAATCTCCTCAACCCCTTCACCAATATTGGAGGTTCTGATGACTCCTCACTGTGCTGCTTTTTTCCTGCCAGGGTCAGTACACAAGGGGTGAGGTGAAATCTCATTAATGGGAGCAAAGACATCAATTTAAAAAACAAAACAGCAGGTTCTAACACTTCTACATTTTTAAAGTGTTACTAACCCCAGGACCCAGCATTCACTATATCTGGTCTCCCACAGTACACAGAACATGGAAGTGCAATTATTTTAGTAAATATAAACTGGTAAATACCTTTTTTCATCAGCGGTATATAGCAGTCTTGTGACTTCTATCAGTGTCCAGCAGACCACTGGTTAAGCTTGTAGGAGGAGTTCTCTTTCTGATCTAGGAGGATGCAGAATCCCTGACCTCTGTCTGGACAGTGCTGATTGTCCCTGTGCTGATCACATGCACTCTCCCAAGAAAAAATAAACCCTCTCTAGCAATACACACCAAACTGAGCATGTGCAGAGCGTCAACATGATCTGTCTTCTCAGGAGATAAGTGGGGGACACTGGAAGAAGGGGAGGATCAGAGAAGACAGGATCAAGCATCCTTTTTACACAATGCAAGTCAACATTATAAGAGAACCTTTTGGTGGGGTTCTAATTCAATCAGTATTATTATGTACAGTGGATATAAAAATGTGGTGTAACAAAATGAGACAAAGATAACTGGGGATGTAGCTGTGTTCAGAATTAAGCAATCCCATCAAAATCATGTTAAATAGGAGTCCTTCCAAAATTGATGAAAAGACGAGAAGAAAACTGGTCTGGGAGGCTGCCAAGAGGCCTACAGCAACATTAAAGGAGCTGCAGGAATATCTAGCAAATACTAGCTGTGTGGTCCATGTGACAACAATCTCCCGTATTCTTCATATGTCTGGGCTATGGGGTAGAGTGGCAAGACGGAAGCCTTTTTTCTTATGCAGAAAAACATCCAAGCCCGGGTAAATTTTGCAGAAACACACCTGAAGTCTCCCAAAAGCATGTGGGAAAATGTTATGGTCTGATGAAACCAAGGTTGAACTTTTTGGACATAATTCCAAAAGATATGTTTGTCGCAAACACAACACTGCACATCACCAAAAGAACACCATACCCACAGTGAAGCATGGTGGTGGCAGCATCATGCTTTGGGGCTGTTTTTCTTCAGCTGGAACTGGGGCCTTAGTCAAGGTAGAGGGAATTATGAACAGTTCCAAATACCAGTCAATATTGGCACAAAACCTTCAGGCTTCTGCTAGAAAGCTGAACATGAAAAGGAACTTCATCTTTCAGCATGACAACAACCCAAAGCATACATCCAAATCAACAAAGGAATGACTTCACCAGAAGAAGATGAAAGTTTTGGAATGGCCGAGCCAGAGCCCAGACCTGAATCTGATCGAAAATCTGTGGGGTGATCTGAAGAGGACTGTGCACAGGAGATGCCCTCGCAATCTGACAGATTTGGAGTGTTTTTGCAAGGAAGAGTGGGCAAATATTGCCAAGTCAGGATGTGCCATGCTGATAGACTCATACCCAAAAAGACTGAGTGCTGGAATCACATCAAAAGGTGCTTCAATAAAGTAATAGTTTAAGGGTGTGCACACTTATGCAACCAGATTATTTTAGTTTTTTATTTTTACTTCCCTCCACCTAAACGATTTCAGTTTGTTGTTCAACTGAGTTATACAGTTTATAGGTCACATTAAAGGTGGAAAAAGTTCTGAAATGATTTATCTTTGTTTCATTTTTTTTTTCCATCACAGAAACCTGACATCTTAACAGGGGTGTGTAGACTTTTTATATCCACTGTGTGTGACACCACCATGATGGTATAGGCTGAGTGGTATAGGGTGATGAGAAGGAACGTCAGCCGAGGTGACTCAGACTTCAGACATTTATCCATTGCCTTAGTCACTGTCCGAGCTCTGACCTCAGACATACAGCCTTCTCCCCATCACCCCGCTGGATCTTTCTCAATGTGTGTCACCGGGGCTATTTTTACCTTCTCTCAGCCTTTTCCGTGACAGCTGCATGACGGCCTCCCCCATGAAATACCCATTGTAATAAAATGGGGATAAAAGGGCCACCTTTAGCTTTAACTGTATCCTTCATGGACAGCCTGTCCCTTCTAACTGGACATAATAAAGAATGCCAAGAGATGCCGCATGTGCACAGAAGGGAAGACCCAGCTGTAGGTTACTAGGAATAGAAGGAAGAGAAGATGCAGGTCTACTGGATTTCTGAGTCAGATTCCGAGACAGAACCGGTTTTATTAATATTTATGACATAAGGGGGAGGAGCCAGATCTTTAAAAAATTATGCATCCTTCACTATATTTTCTGTTATTAGTGGAAATGAGCGTTAATTGAAGTCACTGGCTTCCAAATATCTGTCTGCTATGTACCGTGACATTGCTCTGATACCAGTCATAGGGGAAGTGTGCATAAAGACAATGTTGTAATAGAAGATGGCTGGGCTAGGTAGGACCTCCATTTGTTTAGTTCACCTATGAAGAATTTAGGATGCTTCAGAATTGTTATTCAAAGTGCCCGTCTCCACCTTTAGGTTCCATGCAACCAGGGCAGACTGACAACTCATGGGGCCCCCGGGCAATGGGGGATCATGGGGCCCCCGTGTCCTTGCCCAAACTCAAAAAAGCCTATGAAAAAGGTACCAGGGGCATCTCATGGGGCCCCCTACTGACCCCGAGCCCTCGGGCAGTGCCCGAGTTTCCAAATGGTCAGTTCACCCCTTTATGCAACCTAGCATTTTTTTTTAAGCTCATAGAAGCAATTGTCCCTAGTATGTGTGCATGTATGAATGTGAGTTAGATTGTACGCCCCTTGAGGGTTAGGGACTGATGTGAATGTACAATATATATGTGAAACGCTAAGTAAATTGACGGTGCTATACAAGTACCTGAAATAAACAAATATTGTGAGAATTTTTTTTACTGCTCCTTAGAATCTAATAGTGTTACCCTTTGTGCCCATGCACACTATTTTATTCTAGAAGCGGATTTCAAGCTTCAGCGTATAGCAGCAGAAAAAAAATTGTTTTTGGGAGAGTTTTTCCCAGCAGAAAAAAGGATAAATGCTCCTAGCTACTTTTTTTCGAGCATAGTTTTATTTGTGTTTTCCATGTACTGTAAAAACGCGACTGCTTCTTAATGCTACCACAAACCGGCACAAAACGTTATTATCAGCGTTTTTTTTGTTTTTTTGGAGCTTCTAAAAAAAAAAAAAAAAAAAAAAAAAAACCGCTAGTGCACATGGAGCCTTAGGCTGGCCATACATTATACAATTATCTGGAGATTTTTGGTTTAGATTTACCAAAAACCATATAATAGGAGGACAAACCTAAACAACACTTTCAGTTGTATCCAATTAGGCAGGCCCTTGCACTACACAGTTGAAGGTAAATCTAAAGGAAATTGGGCAGAAAATTGGAAGATAATTGTATAATGTATGGCCAGCCTTACTAAAGTATTTTAATCCTTTCGCTGCCAATCCCCGCACTCCACTTTTAAACTCATGTGGCCAGACCATTTTTTGCAATTTCTTTTTTTTTCTTTTTCCCCTACAGCTTGATGTGTACAGTTTTTTTTGTCTGGGGTTGGGGAGGATCGATGATCATGTGACCACTGTCATAGCGGTCACATGATTGGAAGCCGATTCCTGTTGTCTACCGATCTTTAATCTGGATCTTGAATCTGTCTTTGACAGGTCTGTTTTTGTGTTGGGAGTGAGGCGTGAGCATGCTTTCTCAGCATATAGACATTGTTTGCTCTCCACACCCCCCAGTTTTTACCTGAGCCCCCCCTGATTCAGCGATGTTCTCTACTGTCTGGGGACTGTTCCTCCTCTTTGGCTGAGACAGCAGCAGGAGCTTATTTGCTTCGGCTGCTGTCATTCACAGCTAGTGAGCCAATGAGGAGAGAGTGGAGATGCAGAGAGAGTGGCTCAGAGATGAACACGCAGCGGTGCCCCCAGAGCCAGCGGCTTTCCCTGGGGTTGCTTCTTAAGGGGGAGGAGCTAGGAGTATCGACAGAGACCTGAAAAGAAGAGAATCGGGGCTGCTTTGTGCAAAACCCCTGCACAGAGCAGGTCAGTATAACATGTTTATTATTACAAAGAAAACCCCCAAAGCTTTAGTGTCACTTTAAAGGGGAACTAAAGTCTGCAATACTTTTGTCTCCAAACTGCGGCCCTTTGCTTGCCTCTATCCGGCCCTCGGGGTACTAATCCTCCCACTGATACCAACAAGGAGGCACCATTTCTTCCACTGACACCAACTATGGGGCACAATTCCTCCCACTGATATAAACAATTAGGTACTATTCCTCCAACTACTACCAAGGATTGGGCACTATTCCATCCTGTGATACCAATCATAGGGCACTATTCTTCCCACTGACTCCAAAGATGGGGCACTATTCCTCTCACTGATTCCAATGATGGAGCACTATTCCTCCTCCTGACACCAATGATGGGGCTCTATTCCTCCCCCTGACACCAATGATGGGGCTCTATTCCTCCCCCTGACACCAATGATGGGGCTCTATTCCTCCCCCTGACACCAATGATGGGGCTCTATTCCTGCCCCTGACACCAATGATGAGGCTCTATTCCTGCCCCTGACACCAATGATGGGGCTCTATTCCTGCCCCTGACACCAATGATGGGGCTCTATTCCTGCCCCTGACACCAATGATGGGGCTCTATTCCTGCCCCTGACACCAATGATGGGGCTCTATTCCTGCCCCTGACACCAATGATGGGGCTCTATTCCTGCCCCTGACACCAATGATGGGGCTCTATTCCTGCCCCTGACACCAATGATGGGGCTCTATTCCTGCCCCTGACACCAATGATGGGGCTCTATTCCTGCCCCTGACACCAATGATGGGGCTCTATTCCTCCCCCTGACACCAATGATGGGGCTCTATTCCTGCCCCTGACACCAATGATGGGGCTCTATTCCTGCCCCTGACACCAATGATGGGGCTCTATTCCTGCCCCTGACACCAATGATGGGGCTCTATTCCTGCCCCTGACACCAATGATGGGGCTCTATTCCTGCCCCTGACACCAATGATGGGGCTCTATTCCTGCCCCTGACACCAATGATGGGGCTCTATTCCTGCCCCTGACACCAATGATGGGGCTCTATTCCTGCCCCTGACACCAATGATGGGGCTCTATTCCTGCCCCTGACACCAATGATGGGGCTCTATTCCTGCCCCTGACACCAATGATGGGGCTCTATTCCTCCCCCTGACACCAATGATGGGACACTATTCCTCCCCCTGACACCAATGATGGGGCACTATTCCTCCCCGTCACCAATGATGGGGCACTATTCCTCCTTCCACTGACTACAAGCACTGTCATTTTTTTTTTTCTTACTCCTACTAACGCTGGGACATTTTCTACTCCCATTGGCCACTCCAACTCTCCTAAAGTCTGAAGGACCTTTGTTTAGAAAATTTGGAGACCCCTGATCTAACACATGCCATAGTCGGCATCTTCTTCCTGGCTTCTTCCGGTTCCAGAATGTACAGTATACTGAACTGCACATTTTAAGGAACACTGTAAGCAGCCAGGTAGGTATATTTAATGTGGAAGGGACATTGATGGATTCTTCTGTAATAAACAGCCTCCTGCTCGTAATTTAAAAAAAATGAGTTACCAGAACCTGACCTGATATCAAACTCTGTTGTCCTCTGCACAGTAGTACTCATACAGGTACAAGGGCAGCTCTAGGAGCCAATCGTGTTCTACTTCTTACACATGTGCTACTGGTGGAGAGAGCAGTGCTGATGACCTAGACGTGTGCTGCTGCTCCATTATTGTCCAATCAGCATCTGAAATTCAGCTTTAATGATTTGTAATGAATACAGAGTTGCATTATAAAGTGTTCGTTTATAGCTACCTGGAGTTCAGTTTTAGAAGCTAAACTCAATACTTACTTTCAGTAAGTTTGGCATCATGCCTTACAGTGTTCTTCAATATAAATGCCATCCTTCCCTTCAGTCTTGCACAGTCATACAGGCTCCTCTCCTCTTGCTTGGTCTGATTTCACTGCACATAAAGTTCCTTACAGTGTACATCAGAAGTACATTAGAAATTGCGGTAAGTCAGATAGAGCCTGCTTTATTCCCTGGCTGGATGATGGTCCACATCATCAAGAACTTTCCTCCCTACCCTGACAGTTACTGATCTTCCCCTTCCATTCATTTGATTTTAGATATTTTTTCAATTGTGGAGGCTTAGCATTTTATGGGGAACTTTACCTAGGTTGGTCTGCATGCAAATACAGTCTGCCTAGGAATGGCCCACTCCTCAAGACTGACATCCACCCGTCAAGACAAATACTTGAATCAGAGCTGAGGGCTCTTGAGAGGAGTTCTGTGGCAGAGTGCTGTGATGTTTTCAGGGAGGTATGCTGTCAGTGCCCACACACCCGGTTGAGCAGTCCAGGGATTTGAAATCCTCCGCTCTTCTCCCTCTTCTCTCTGTAGCGCTCTCAGGGTGAGCAGAGTGATTCTGATCAGTCAATGCCATCACAGAGCGTCGCTGTGATCCGTCCCAGAAGCACTTCTCAAAGAAGAGGGAGAAGAGTGGGGATTTCTAATCCCTGGGCTGCTGAACTAGCAACATGGGCACTGACAGCTCAGCATTCCTGGGGGTAAGTATAGCGGGGACAAGGGGATGGGCAAGATGTATAGTGTTCATCTTTACAGAAAGAAATAGCAAAAGGTGAACTAACACTTTAAGAAAACTGTGAAACATGATGGCAAACATACTGAAACGTAGATTCTAGGGAGGAGTTTGGGATCAGGAAGTATACAGTAGGTGGCATACTATTGTTCTTGTGGAATTGGCCTTTATGATGATGTCTATTTTTTAACACAGGTGAACCAGACAATGGCTAATGGTCCACCCCAGGAGAATATAAGGCAAAGCAACACTTATTACCCTCATCTTAGGCCTGGTTACATCCCAATTCCGGTTCATCATAATGGTGTGGACAACCAACAGCAATTTCCATGCTACTATCTACAACAGCCAGGCAAGCAGAGAGTCAAATGTGAGCCTGCCAAGCGGCCACAGTCTCCCCTGGCTGGCTTTAATCGCCCTCAGTCTCCTGCCTGGACCTCGCCTGAACCTCTTCAGACAGAGAAACCGAGTAGCCAGCACTCTGGATCTCCACAAGGACAATCGGTAATGTCTCTCATACACATACTAAATAGTCTACTTAGTTAAACTATTAATAAATGTTCCGTATGTCTGTCTGATTTGTAATATAGAGGGACTAATGGAAATAATTGTAATGTCAATTAACTAATTCGTAAACATGATCTTTATTTTTCAGCCTCCCCCTTCTGTCGCAGACTCAAGCAGTCTGTCGCAGTCTCCTGGCTGGCAGGGCCCTGTGAGACCAAATACTGGAAGTCACCAGTTGCCACGTGGCTATATTCCTATACCAGTGATCCATGAGGGAAATGGGGCCCGCCAGTCTCCTCAGAACGTCCAGCAGACACAGAAGACAGTCTACCCACAACCGGAAAGCCAGTCACATCAACCAGTGTGCCACAGAATCCAGGATGAAAGAGACTCCAAGCAGCCAGTGAAAGTAAGAACCATATCTAGTCGAGAAAGTTCTCCTGGCAGAGTGAGCTCCCCATCTCCTTCTTCTACCCGAGTTCAGGTATGTGGGATAACTGTTATATTACCATATTAAAGCCATAGTCTCATAGTAACATGCATAATTAGGATACTGGAGATCTGCAGAAACTACCTGTAATAATCTATATGAAACTGTCCTTGGGAACTGTATTACAATGTATAGCATCATATTGATGCACATGGGTATTGACTTACAACTTGATCCAAAATGTGTAAATTCATGGAGCACTGTAATGAAATATTAGGATATTTCAGTCCTGGTGAATGTTTTTCTCCTGATCTTGGTTAAATGGTACACTATATGGCCAAAAGTATTGGGACACCTGCCTACCTGCCAACGGCTTCAACTCTTCTGGGAAGGCTGTCCACAAGGTTTAGGAGTGTGTCTATGGGAAGGTTTGACCATTCTTCCAGAAGCACATTTGTGAGGTCAGGCACTGATGTCGGACGAGAAGGCCTGGCTCGCAGTCTCCACTCTAATTCATCCCAAAGGTGTTGAGGGCAGGCCAGTCAAGTTCCTCCACCCCAAACTCGCTCATCCATGTCTTTATAGACCCTGCTTTATGCACTGTTGTGCAGTCATATTGCAAAAAGGAAGGGGCCATCCTCAAACTGTTCCCACAAAGTTGGAAGCTAAAAGTATCCAAAATGTCTTGGTATTCTGATGCCTTAAGAGTTCTCTTCACTGGAACTAAGGGGCCAAGCCCAACCGCTGAGAAACAACCCCCCCTCCAACAAACTTTACACTTGGCACAATGCAGTCAGGCAAGTACTGTTCTCCTGGCAACCGCCAAACCCAGAAACGTCCATCGGCAAAGAGAAAAAAGTGAACAAGGAGTGCAGGGACAATAAGGATGCTTAAAGTGTTACAAAACCCTGCATGCACTGTATCTGGTCTCCCACAGTACACAGAGCATGAGAATGCAATTATTTTAGTAAATCTAAACTGCTAAATGTGGACAGGGGATGGGAAGAGCTAGAATACAATCCCTGAGAGATATAAGAGTAATATGTGGACCAAATAAATAGAATAGAAGTCCATACATATAAATTGTGACTTGCGGGTGTGTAATCTGGCACTGTCATATTGTTGGGGGTCCAAAGTTGAGAGTAATCTCTTAGGTGGATATGGATCTTGAAGGTAGAGGCAGCCAGCTGTCAGAGTAGGAAGCAAATCTCCCTATCTACTGGTAAACTCCTTTTTCCATCAGCAGTATATAACAGTCTTGTGACTCCTATCAGTGTCTGGCCGAGCACTGGTTAAAGCTTGTAGGAGGTGCTTTAACTCTCCTCTGACTGTCCTATGAGGCTGCCTGACTCCTGACACTCTGTCTGGATAGTGCTGATTGGCCCTGTGCTGATAACATGCACCCCCCCCCCCAAAAAGAAAAACCACTCTCTAGCAATACACACCAAAGTGAACATTTGCAGAGTGCCTCCTAGGGCTCTGTACTATCAGCACAGCAGATGGATTGGAGACTGTAGAAGAAGGGGAGGATCAGAAAAGACAACATCAAACAGCCTTTTTACACAATGCAGAGGATTAACCCCTTAGGTTCCACAGTGAGTATAACAATCATGCTGTACTGTGCATACACAGACTGATTTTACTGTTGTGGGTTTAGTAACACTTTGAACACCGCTTGAGGCATTTTGAGTTGGTAAGTTGCTAAATGTTTCTCAGTCACCTAATTGTGTAACACCTCTTATTTATAATCTGTGCTGAAGATGTAACATTAAGATAAAAAAAGTTATGTTTGTATGATTGGTTGGTCATTGGAGCAATACAAGTGTATATCTGATGCCTGAAGTCTTTTCAAAAAGGGGTACTTCTAAAAAGAAAAACTGGAGAAAAGGAAATGGGAACAAAAGCGGAGGATTTGTTCAGTGTGATCCATCAAGTTCAGTTCATTTTTTTATTTATTTTTATTATTATTGTTACTTTATTTTTTAAAGGCCCTTCTAGTCCTATTCATTGGCTACATAAGCCACAACACAGACCTTAGGACAGTGCATAATCCTCCTACAAATGGAGAGGCTAGCTACTAGCTAGGCATCAAATATAGTTCCCTAGCCATCACCGGCTTCAACACATTCAGAGACTGATTCAGAACAAGCATGCATCAGGCAAATACATAATTATTCTGGGAAAACGATACAGATAGTGCTGAAGCTGTTCTACCAGAATAACAGGCAGGAAACTAGTATTTTTAATGTGGAAGGCAGACCAATGGTAACTTTCATAATTGCTTGGGTAAAAGGTTTACTTTTAAACTGGTATTAAAACATTAATATTGAATTTTGTATTTGTTGTTCTAGTCTTATTTTGCCTCTTTGTGTTCCTATCCAGCAGATTCCTGTGCAACGGATCTCCCCTTCTAGAGTTCAAATGGATAATTCTCCCACTACAGTCCCTGTTCAGATGGGTTCTCCGACCACAGTTCCTGTTCAGATGGGCTCTCCTACCACAGTTCCTGTTCAGATGGGCTTTTCCACCACAGTCCCTGTTCAGATGAGCTCTCCCACCAAAGCCTCCGTTCAGATGAGCTCTCCCACCACAGCCTCCGTTCAGATGAGCTCTCCCACCACAGCCTCCGTTCAGATGAGCTCTCCCACCACAGCCTCCGTTCAGATGAGCTCTCCCACCACAGCCTCCGTTCAGATGAGCTCTCCAACCACAGTGCCTCTTCAGACAAGATCAGCCACCCCAACCCAATCTCAGATGAGATCTGCTACCAGTGACTCAACCCCCACCCCAAACCAGGTAGGCTCTGCCGCCACCACTAGCCCAGTAAAGGCAGACCCTGCCAGTATCAGCTCAGTTAAGATTGGTCTTGCCACAGATATTCCACGTCAGTGTTCAAACACTGTGCCAGCGCAGACCAGCCAAGCACAGGCAGAATGCAAACCATTGTTTGCGCAGAAAGAAGTCATGGATGAGATGCATCCTTCAAATATTGTGAAGGAAAGACCTGACTTCAAAGAGTCTCTCCATGAAAAAGAGGCTGAAGTAGTAGAATCCCAAGAAAAGCATCCTGGAGTGGTGCAGGTGGAGCGGATATTAGGCAGGGTGGAGGCACTGCAGGAGGCGGTCGCTAACTTTCGGGGCAGTAAAAATGAAAAGAGGTATTTGATGCTGGAGGAATACCTTACCAAAGAGCTGCTGGCCCTAGACTCGGTAGACCCTGAAGGCCGTGCAGATGTTCGCCAAGCAAGGAGGGATGGTGTTAGAAAAGTGCAGAACATTTTGGAGACTCTGGAACTGAAAGTCACTGATGGCCAAGCTATGGACACGCCTGCAAGCTCACAAGAGTCAGTACAGGGTGATGGCATAACTGGCGCACAGTACACTTCTTCAAGTGTGCATGGCAAGGCAGCCTGTGATAATCCATGTATGGAGAATGCCTCTGTACCAACCACTGATGGGCATTAGTTGCTTGAAGTGTGAACGTTTACAGACTTTATGATCGCTGGTTGGGTTTGAATTTTACAGTCAAAAGAAGTGCATGCGCTTTTGTTTCCTTCAGACTGTTGATCTTTTTCTCCTCCTACCAGCATGTGGACATGTATGAATGAAAGTAAAATTGTTCTAAATCAGCAATGATACTCATAAACAGAACCTTCAAGAAGGTGTTTGATAAAAGCTTGTGTGTTTCTTTTGACAATTTTTTTTTTTTTTTTGCATTCTAGAAAGGCTTTCACAAAAGTATTAGTTGTTATGTCGGTTATCTTTCCTCAAACCTTATGTGGTGAATTGTCTTCTACTGAAACAAGCTTCCTATTGTATTGCTACAGAGGAATTTATGTTTGTGACAAACTGTTAGTGATGGTGCCAAAAAAGAATTTGTGTGATAGGTATTTCCATGTAGTTGAAGGGTCAGGGCAATTATTTGGGGAATGTAAAGATCCTTCTTGGATAACGCACAAACATCAAACACTATGCACTGAAAGATTTATAACAAACTTCATTTTGTATGTTTCTCTGCTTTGTGTTTTCTTTCAGCTGGAGCTCTGACTGGGTTCGCTGCTGATGGGACAGTGCCACAGTTCTGTCAAGGTTCTCCCACGTTGCCCAGTCAGACCCAGATTGGCTATCAATGCATCTGTTACATTGGAATGTTTTTACATATCCTTGTGTTTAATTTTCACACAGTAGGCATCACAATATCATCCGCTAGTCATTACAAAAGTAACGGGTGGCAATATGGCACCAAAGACTGGCTAAAAACATGTTTTACTTTTACCACCCACACACAGGTAGGCAATACATTATCTAGAACATTCTAGGATGTTAAGGCACATGATGGCTGCAGCAGCTAGGAAATGGTTGTGAGAACTCCTTACAGAGCCCAGCCAGGCTTTTTACTCTGTGTCACAGTAAGGGGAAGTGATGTGTTTTATTTATTTAGCCTCATATGGTCCTTATTTTATCAGGGGAGAAGTGGATGATTGTTTCCCCCAAAGGGTTTTCAGGGTATCTTTATGAGCTTCACATCAGCTAAGATGACTCTCTCTAAGTAGCCAGTTGTTGATGATGTGCAGAGTAATGGCAACAGTATTGAATGTGATAGTTGCCTATCCATTGCACCATCCATAGAAAAAAAAATCCCAGAATGCTCTTGGGTTGCAAAACATATCAGCTGTAGTTTATGATAGTGTACAGCAGGTTCACTAGCATAGTATGCAAAGTATGTGATGCCACTCTACACGGTAATGTGCACCTTATGTAACCCTGTAAAGAGTGTTTAAATACATATATATATTTATATGTGTGAAGAGAGCATTAAATGTATATTTTAAAATAAATATTTGATACAACCAGCAAACTGTTTCATTTATTTTGTTTCTGCACAAAGGGTAAAATAAGGATTTATTATTACTATCATTATTATTGAGTTCCCCTTAGAACAAGCTACATATAGTACTTTGTCCCATCTCCCTAGGTGCCCTATAACACCAGCTGTGATGTTGCACAGGGCATCCCTCCTCTTTGGCGTACAGCTTGCCTGACACTGCAACTAGCAAGGAGACAGCTGATCTTGTTTTGTAACACCTGCCTCCGGCTCCTCGCACTTACCCCTCACCTCTCTGCATTCTGCTTGCCAATGCTCGCCTTGGGTAGCTGCTGGGTGACTGAGATGGGCTCACCTACTTGTAATTTGTAATGAAGAAAATACTATAAATAAATTTGATAATTCTTATTTAAAATTTTTAATTAAATAATGCCTTATTGCAAGATAGATCTTGTCCATGGATTTTATAGCTCACCTCATGGCAGATTACTTGCTGGCCAACACTGTCCCATGATCTGCCAGTACAACCCTAAGAAAACCATAATTCTGCCTTACAACCACTATAACCGTCGCCCCTGGGCTTTCCTCTGTCCTTGCTATCAGTGTAGATATTTTATTTCCCTTCCTTCCCACTTGGACTTACTGAACACCACAAATTAGGTGCCTCTGTCCTACTCTTTACCTTCTTTTTCTCTACCTATGGCTGGGGCACGTTCCAGTTTCCTTGCAGGCTCCACGGATGCTCCAGCAAACTGACATGTCAAACCCACGCTGGTGGAGCATGGCTGCACTTCCAGCTCAGAGAGGAGGGGGGTGCCTGATCTCCTTCCATTCCCCAGTGTCGTAAGGTGGCATGTCTGCATGTGAGACTGCTGCTGGGTTTCTGGCTGTCCGTTCATGATGTATGAGTACTTGCCTTTTACCCTTGCTGTGATTAGGTGCGTTGTGTTCCTGATGACTTGCCTTTTCCATCTTAGCTGGCTTTCTGCTCTGCTTGCGGCAGGCCTGTTTCATCATGAGTCTGGCAAGTCTTTCTCCTCGCATATATTCATTGCTTTCTGCATCACTTAGGTTCAGCATGAGGCCCCCTAGCTCTGAACACACTGAAAATCGTTAGTAAGATAGGCTGTGTTCTATGATGCCCTTTACTTGGTCTCCTAAAATATCATGGCTCTTTGGGTGTTGCTCTCCATTGCCAGTGAGAAGAACCCAAGCCTAAGGATGCTAGAGCTAATTCTTTTCATGTAAACACCACAGGTGCTCCAAGTTTCATTGAGAGTATGTAAATACCTATTACCTACCAAGTCCCGCTTCCCCTCACTCTGGCAAACGTGGCCCATAGAGCCTTTCATATTTTTGGTGGGTAGCGCTACCCATCAAACTACAATACCAAATATGCCTTAACCACTTCCCGTCCAGCCCATGTACATAAACGGCCGAAGGGGAGCAGTGCAGGAGCGGATTGCTGTTCATAAATGGCGCCCGCATTTTCAAGCTGTGCGCATTCCCTGGGAGTGCGCGGCCCCGCGAACCGGCGCAAAAACAGCGGAACACTGATAGCTGTACGGGACCTCTGTGTGAGGTCCTGATCATGTGATCACTGATTGGCCAATCAGTGATCACATGAATAGTAGTAAGCAAGAGGTCACCTCTGACCTCATTGCTTACTACTAGTGAAATCTGTGAATGATCAGAGGTCACATGGTACAAGGCTATTCACAACAGCCTTGTACCATGTGTGTGAAAAGCTGTGACCAATCACAACTCTCACAGTATTTCTCAATGGCTGCAAGAATGCAGCCAGAGAGAAGGAGAAATTATTGCTTTTATACCCATAAAGGCTGTAAAAGCAATCCGTGTAAAAAGAAAAAACAAATCTTCATCACCCCCCACAAGTAGTACAGCTAGGGTAACAGTATGTTAAAAAAAATAAAAACATAAATAATATAAAAAATTTAGAAACGTATAAATTTTGGTTATAAACTAATTTGGTTTTTTTTTTCTAAAAAGATAACCAAATTTTGTCAAGATTTATGAAGGAAAAAAAATTATTTGTTTGCAAAATGTTGTAAGAAAAACACCTTTTTTCTAAATTTTTGTACCTTTTCATTTATATAGCAAAAAAAATAAAAATCCCAGTGGTGAATAAATACCAACAAAATAAAGTTTTCTGTATCCATAAATATGCTAAAAAATTCATATGGGTACAGTGTTGCATGACCGCGCAATTGTCATTCAAAGTGTGATAGCACTGAAAGCTCAAAATTGGCCTGGACAGGAAGGGGGTAAAAGTGTCCAGACTTGAAGTGGTTAAGCAGATGACAGGGGATAAAGACTCACAGCGCCTTGAGGTGAAGTCCTTTATTAACCAAGCTGTAGAGGAGAGTATGTAAGATTCAAATCAGAAAGAGGCAACAAAGAGGAAGGATAGAGAGCCATGCAAAAAATAGGATGAGAATCCTCAGCAAAACCTTGCTTTTGATCAGAACCAAAGTACAGAAGAGGGGGAGTTAGAATGCTTCAAACATCAGTGGATTTTGACTTGCGGCATGGAATATGTCTTGTTCAGTGATGAGGTGATGTGCTCTCTGGTTTATACATTCCTGCCTTCATACAAGGCCTGTGTTCTCTTCCCTTCTCTAATAAGATCTTGTTCGGTCAGACACTAGAGGATGCAATTAAGAGAGTCATATGGTACAAGCCTTGGCTTGTACTGCAAGACTGAAAAAGGAAGCAGCCCTTTTGATCCTTTAAGATCTCGTGACCAGTACAAAAATCAAAACAAGAATCTATTGTCTGGGCTGAGAATTTCACCTTCCAGAGGATAGGCGGTTCTCGGTCAAAGCTTGCAGAGGAACGTACGTTTGACTGCCCAGCCTATGCCAGTAGGAGTCTGTCTATATTTTATAGGCCTGGATGGTTGCAACTACAGTATGTGCAGAGGGTACAGGCTTGAGTTCTCCTCCTTAACAATCCCCCCCCCCCCCCCTCCCAAACTTAGTGGCTATTCAGAAAGAGCTTCTTGAGAATCCCACAAAGGTAGAGGGTCTAAGATTAAACATAGCAGAATTGCTGCAGGCAAATGCCATAATTCTGTTTCTAGAGACGGAAAAAGGCCAAGGAGTGTACTCTCCCACCTTTTTAGTTCTAAAGGCTTCAGGAAAGTACAGACCTGTCTTAGACTTAAAGACTCAATACCTTCAAGACAGTGGAGAGCTTCAGGAAAGAGTCTACAGATCGTTACTTTGATTGTTTGTGCTCAAGGCTGAATGATCACAGTAGATTGGGTTGATGCGTACCTATTGCTCAGAGTTTCAGAATTTCTCAGGTTCATAACATTTCATCACAATCAATTTTTGTTGCCTTTCATTTGAGCTGTCCACCGCTTCAAGGACTTTGAAGAAGATGCAAATCTTTCACTGCTTGGACAACATTCTAATGCTTGCCAGCTGCTGGTCTCATACAGACATAATTTTCAATACCCTTGCAAAGTTCAGGTGGCTTCTCCAGAAGAGTCACCTGGTCCAGCCTAGTCTCTCTAGTATCTTGGCATGGCGTTTGTGTGCAAGTCAGGATTTTTTTTTACCTTCTTGGGAGATATGGGAGACTGTGTCAAGAAGAAGGAGATTTCTAAACTGTTTTTTGACAACGAGGAGTGTGCATGAGCTACATTGGTCTCCTGTAGTCTACAATTTGGCAATGGCATGGGAACCTCTGTCAGGTAGTTTTGTTTTCTGCATCTATGGCAGAGGAGGTCCCTTGCACCATATGATCATTGTAGACTGGATCTTGATTACTTCAGACCCCAAAGGACTCCAGGACTGGGGGGCACAATCAATATATACAATATGGAGTAGATTTATTGAAGAAGCAAAGGAATATATGTGGAACTGAGAAAACCCTTCCATCATCAACATCCTTGAGTTTCTCCAATCATCCCTGCAAAAGCTGCCCAGTCTTTTTAGAGAACCCAAATATCCACCTTTTCAACTCTCACATGTCCACACTTGGCCGACCACGGACTCTTGGTGAAAATCCCTAAAGCTGCAATGAAAATAAGACATCTTTTTAATGTATCTTTTTGTACCTGCCCTTGGTCCTGAAGACCTTTGTATACTCTGGCATTTTACTCTGGTGACGGTTTTCCTTAGAGCTCTTGCCCTCATGTTTTGTAGATCCAGGAATTTTGAATTAAGAAACAAACCCTACGACTAGCTGTTCCCAGATAAGGACCTCCTAAGGCCATGTTCACCTTGCCTTCCCAAAGTAATTTCAGAGTTTCACTTTAGCTGGGAGATTGTACTAGCATCATATCCACCTCGGCCTTCTTTTATCACATTCTATTTTAGAGAGACTACAGTTAGTATACCTGCTATTGGAGTATCTTCAGAGAGTGAAAGGTTGACTGTTCGTCTTACCAAAGGGTCCAAGAAAGGGGGCTTTGAGTTTATCGAAGATAATTTTGGGCTGGATTGCCCAAGTGATTCAGATGACGTATATGACTTCAGGCTTTTCACCGCCTGAAGAAATCAGGGCTCCATCAAAGGAGTGTGTTGACTTCAGGGCCATTATTTGCAAAGGTTTTGTCAGATGTGTGCAAAGCAGCCAATTAGAGTACTCTCATCACGGTCACTACAAAGTGGATGTAGCCTGTGTTTTATCACAATCATTTGCTGCTTCACTCATTTTTTTGGGCCGTTTCTCACAATTAAAATTTTTGAGCAGCTTTGGTCCTCTATGTTCTATCTTTTCCCCTACTTTTATTATTGCTAATTAAATCCCAAAACTATGTTGAGGTGAAGGGAAGAAGGAATACAAAAAATTGTTGACCTGCTTACCATAATTTTTCTTTCATTTTCCTCATGATGCCATAAATCTGCTGGTGCAGTTGGAGGTAGATTTATGCCTGTTGTGCTGGCTGGTCATAGGACAGGGATGACCTACGTTTATGCTGACATGAGGAAAGCAAAGAACGAAAAGCTATAAAAGGTATTTTAACAATTTCCCATATTTGTGTCTGTCCCAGCTGCTATAGAGCATTGCCCTGCCTTGTGCATTTCTTGTTCAAAAAACATGGAGTGTGTTTACAACACATGGAAAGAGACAGAGGGTGAGATTTACTGAAACTGGTGCACACAGAATCTGGGAAAGCTGTGCATAGTAACCAATGAGCTAAGTTCAGCTTGTTCAATTAGGCTTTGACAATGAAACCTAGAAGCTGATTGGTTACTATGCACAGCTGCATCAGATTCTGTTTGGGGAACATTTACTAAAACTGATGCAGAGTCTGTATTAACCACATTATTCCCAGCTCATTCCAGGTGACCACTTAATACATGTGGGAACTGTTCACATTCTTTACATGTTCAGTTCAGAGGGCAGGGCTGGGATGGGGGGGGGGGGGCAGGAGGGGTGGCTGCCCTGGGCGCAATGGTTTATTGCAGGGATGGGGGCACCCTGTGCTGAGTTCCCGATGTTACAAGGCTGACAGGAGTAGTGACAGCAGGATCAGCCAAGAGGCGGTGCGGGTTGTGAATCCCTAAGTGGATCCTCTAAGCTCACACATCATGAACAGGAGGGAGGGGGGGGGGGCACATTTTGGCATCTTTGCCCTGGGTGCTGGATGACCTTGTTCTGGCACTGTCAGAGGGTCGGCTTTTTGTGCAAGATATGACACCGTGGGACAAAGGGCAGAACTTATCGGGAAGCATGCAAGTCTTCAAGTCAACAAAGCCATGCCATGTGAATGAATGTCACTTCAACTTTTATGTATGCTCAGGATTTTGTGTATCTCCACGATGACAGTCATGGACTATAGGAATGGTGCAGCAGAACTGACAAATGTATCATATGTCAAAGCCTGTATTTTTTATCAGTTGGAAGACTCCCCATTATGTCCCATTGAGATGCCACATTCCTCACCATAAGGTGTGGCTCTGTGATTATCTATACTACACCACCAGGGCATGCTTTCTTTACATAAACGACGCACAGTATGCTTCCATCTTTGTACGACTCTGTCTGTCCTAGGGACACCGTGTTGTGTAACATGACACACACATGTAACCCATCTATTTATAGCATTCAGCTGGAGCAGGAGGAGGTGGAAATATCAGCCTCGGGAGCAAAGATTTGTAGATAGGAAAATAACTCTGGAAAAAAAAAAAGAGTTCAGTGAGTAGACACGGCTGCCCTAGATCAGAAGGCTGAATACGGCATGTTTTAGGTAGAATCCATGTTAGATTTATCTTGGTTCCATTGCCCATTCACGTAAAGATTTTATTTTTATTTATTTCAGGAACTTGCATAGCGCCATCAATTTACACAGCACTTTACATATATTTTGTACATTTACATAAATCCCTAACCCTCAAGGGGCGTACAATCTAAGGTCCCTAACTCACATTCATACATACACATACTAGGGCCAATTTAGACAGGAGCCATTTCACCTACCAGCATGTCTTTGGAGTGTGGGACGAAACCAGAGTACCCAGAGGAAACCCCCACTGGCACAGGGAGAACATGCAAACTCCAGGCAGGTGGTGCTGTGGGTGGGATTTGAACCAATGACCCTAGTACTGCCAGGCGGAAGGGCTAATCATTTAGCCACTGTGCTTCCCATATAAAGATGAATTCTAGGTATAGATATTTTAACAAGCTTGAATGTAAGCATGTACAGTTGTGTTCAAAATAATAGCAGTCAGACATCACTAACCTGATCAATCACTGTTTTTGGTAGAAATGATATTTCTACATGGCAAATAATTTACTAGCAGGTGTAGTAGAGTAATAGAAATCCAACAGACCCAATAGTCATGATATGCATGCTGCTGATTCTGTGTAATTACTAATTGAAAGGGGCATGTTCAAAATAATAGCAGTGTGGAGTTCTATTAGTGAGGTCATTCATTCTTTGAAAAACAGGTGGCAATTATTGCCCTTATTTAAGGAAGGAAGGCAGCAAATGTTGTACATGCTGGTTACAGTGCATTTCTCTCTGAAATTCTGAGGAAAATGGGTCGTTCCAGACATTGTTCAGAAGAACAGCGTACCTTGATTAAAAAGTTGATTGGAGAGGGGAAAATAAATAAAGAAGTACAGAAAATGATAGGCTGCTCAGCTAAAATGATCGCAGATGCTTTAAAATGGCAACCAAAACCTGAAAGACGTGGAAGAAAGCGAAAAACTACCATTCAAATGGATAGAAGAATAGCCAAAATGGCAAGGACTCAGCCAACAATCAGCTCCAGGAAGATGAAAGAAGGTGTAAAGTTACCTGTGAGTACTGTTACAATTAGAAGACGCCTATGTGAAGCCAAGCTATCTGCAAGAAGCCCCCGCAAAGTCCCACTGTTGGAAAAAAGACGTGTGCTGAAGAGGTTACAATTTGCCAAAGAGCACACTGACTGGCCTAAAGAGAAATGGCGCAACATTTTGTGGACTGATGAAAGTAAAATTGTTCTTTTTGGGTCTAGTGGTCGGAGACAGTTTGTCAGACGACCCCCAAACACTGAATTCAAACCCCAGGACACTGTGAAGACGGGTGAAGCATGGTTGCGCAAGCATCATAATATGGGGATGTTTCTCATACTACGGTGTTGGGCCTATTTATCGCATACCAGGGATCATGGATCAGTTTGAATACATCAGAATACTTGAAGAGGTCATGCTGCCTTATGCTGAAGAGGAAATGCCCTTGAAATGGGTGTTCCAACAAGACAACGACCCCAAACACACCAGTAAACGTGCAACATCTTGGTTCCAGACCAACAAGATTGACGTTATGGAGTGGCCAGCCCAATCCCCGGATCTTAACCCAATAGAAAACTTGTGGGGTGACATCAAAAATGCAGTTTCTGAGGCAAAACCAAGAAATAGAGAAGAACTGTGGAATGTAGTCCAATCATCCTGGGCTGGAATACCTGTTCCCAGGTGCCAGAAGTTTGTTGACTCCATGCAACACAGATGTACAGCAGTTCTCAGAAACAGTGCTTATACAACTAAATATTCATTAAGTGATTCAAAGGAAAGCAAAATCTTCAAACATTTTTCAGTTTATATAGTGAATGTTTGAGTTTGTAAAGAAGAATACAAACACTGCTATTTTTTGAACAGTCTAATATTCACTTTTCTTCAATTTTTTTAGAGGAAAAACACAAATTTGATCTATTTTTCTTCATGTTTTGATTTGGAATAGAATGTATAGTGTTCCCAATGCATTTGTGTGTATGGAAATAAAAGCTATTAGAAGGACTTTTAGCTTCATTCACTTTTTTCAACACACTGCTATTATTTTGAACACAACTGTATGTGCCATACCGTGCTGATCCCCCTGTACCATTACTACAGTGAGCTCCACTAGCTTCCAGGTCCTGGGCATTGTGAACACAAGAGGTCACCCACTCAACATGGGCACTATTCAAAGATCGCTTTGCATTTTCTCAATGAATGAAAATCGCTCTCTGATTGGACGAGGTGGAGAGGCAGGGGACGACATCACCTGGAATTCATCTTTTAACACAATAAAAGGGCAACAAAAATCCAATCTTGAACAAAACAAAAAAACTATTGGGATGAAAGGCAGATCTAAATCCTTATCCTCCACTATAATAAAACAATAAAAAAAAATCAGCTGATTCTTTTGTTTTTATTGAGGCTTGTCACATAAAAATGTATAGAGAGGAATTCTTGGTCTGGATATTTTAGATGTAATTTCATTGGTCCAGCTTGGACCAATGTAACTATGTATATACAAGACCTGGCCAATGCCTCTGGAAGCTGCAAATCACTGAAGCAGACACCACTACTCCAGTGATCTCCACTTGCTTCCGGGTTCCATGCCAACTGGATGCCCTGCTGCATTCTGAACACAGGTGGTCTCTCAGCACAGGTACCATTCAGAGGAAGCTTTGCATTTACTGAATGAATGAAAGCTTTCTCTGATTGGACAAAGTGCAGGGCATATGGTGTATGCATAGTTACAAGGTTCAAGCTGAATCAACATGACTATGTATAAAATATTCAAACCTGGAGTTCTTCTTTAAACTGAAGTGAGGATGCTACACGCACTGAACTAAACCGCTTCTAGAACCTGTATTATTCTACAAATGTAGCTAGATGCTGCACTACAGGAACATTGAGAAGGAGACATTTCCTTCTTTACAGTTTACTTTCACTTTTTGCTGAATGTTGTGTTACATTATTCCCTCCAGTCAGCAGAGGGAGAACTATAGCCAGCAAAGCCTATGGATTCCTATGCATAATACTGAGGACCATGGGGTTTGAAGTCCAGGAAGTAAGCCTTATTGTGGTGCTTATGGACCCCTTGCACTATAATTCCCAGGATAGACTGAGGCAAGGAAGAGCAGTGGAGCTGCGTTTCTGAGACTGCTCAGCTAGGCTCTCTCTCATGGCACTGAGGGAACCAATGAGAGTACATCTGCAGCATACTGACCAGACTGCTGAGAGGCCAGACCAGTGGAGACACTCAAGGCAGCTCAGCACAGAACGCAGCAATTGTATCTGCACTGTTGCCACATAGAGACCAAACCATCCTCTTACCCTCTACTTTCCACTGCTGAAATCTCTAGATTTGAGGCATAATTGGAGCCTTCAGGGCCCCCGATGCAAGAAACCATGAATAGCTTCCCTTTCCTCTGGGCCCAGGGCCCTTCCCTCCGAGGCTGGGGCCAGAGGTGTAGCTTGAAGCCTGATGGAAAAGTTGACCTGGGGCCCCTCTGTCACCCTGTGTAAGTGAAACTGGAAACTCAGATGGTGCGGTACGAGCTTGGCCAGGCACCTCAGGGAGGAGAAAGTAGGGTAGCCATGCAGGGAAGTCATGAAGAAAGTGTGACACTGCGGCAGGAGGCAAGTATTTGACTGCAACCCTTACACAAACAGGAGAAAAAAAGACAAATATAGTGCATTTCAAAAAAGCGGAGGGATAGAGAGGGAGGTGTAGGAAGAACCTGGCAGGTGCTTTGTGGGGAAAGGAGAAATCCAACTCCACCCCCTTCTCATCCGCTGGGTCTGGGTAAGTGAGTCCAGAGGAGGCCACCATGGCAGAGAGTAGCTGGAGAGACAGAGCTGGATTCCTGGAGCCAGGTTTCAGTAACAGAAAGTAGGTTGAGGGAGTGGAAGAGGAAGAGAGGGCATTCTAGAAGGCACATAATAGGAGGGGAGGCTGGCTCCTGGAAGAAGGGAATTAAGATAAGAGAGTGAAGGTTGTGGCTGCTGCCAGAGAAGGGAGACTGCTGGTTCTGAGGATGAGAGCTTGATGATGGAGGGCCAGGGTTTGGAGTGATATCTCTGGACGATAGTAGTAGTAGGAGGGTGAGGTATGTGAGGCAGGAGTGAGATTTATAATGTGGAATCCCCAAATAATTACATTAATTCAGCAGCATAATGGTTCGAACTTATTCCATAGCCATCAAGATCCAGTGGACCAATAAGTATAGAATTAATTCAATGAACAATCTGCTAAATGATTGTCAGCAATATTAATGTCAGATGGAAATGTGCAGCATTTCTAACAATAATTACACAATACAACATTCCAGCATGCAGCCAGTGAAGGCAAAGCTCTTGATCTGCAAATTTTTTCCAAGTCAGGGTCTTGGAGGACCACAGCCATTGAAAGCCTAGAAATGAGTAATGTCAGGAGCCTGTGTAAGGCACAGCAGTACCTGTTCTGTATCCACCAGGTGGCACCAGCAGACTGCAATAATCCAGTTGCTGATCCACATACACGGCAATATTGTATGTGTGTCACATTCCCATAGAATACAACAGATAGAGAGATAGATCACGTAGACAGATGTGACAAAGCACTTTAACTGCAAAGGAAAAAGTCTGGTTACCAACCCGGCTGTGCTATGTCTAGGCTGTGAAACGTTGTGGTGTATCGCTTTTCAGAGTGTGGCTAAGAAGCCACTCTCAGGCATCCTTCCATTTCCTAAATGCCTGTTTTATATGTTTATTGACAGTTGTGTATGTGCAAGTGCGTGTCTCTGAATGCACACTGTCTGGATTGGGAACACACACCGGTACATGCACAGCTGTAAAACTGGGACCAGTAGCTGTGTCTATGCAGCTGCTGTGCCCCAATAGACGTGAATGGGACTGCCTACACACAGATGCATGGAACACCTGTGCATCCCATGTGGGCAAACACGACCCTTCACACAAATGGACACTGAAGTACATCCATGTGGATGAGGTCCTACAATGGGACTAATGCTCCACGACCACGGACTAAGCGGTTGACTCGTGGTTGTGGCGCAGCCCAATTGACTTGAATGTTTAAGAGATGGTGCTATCTATCAAGCTGACCTACCACATTAAATCTGCCATGTGGACGTATTATCCACTTGACCTCCGGAAGGTTTAACCCCTTTCATAACCATGGCATTTTTTTGCTATTCAGCACTTCACTACTTCACCTGGCAAATGCAACACTGTGCCCAAATTAAATGTATGTTTTTTCCACACAAATAGAGCTTTCTTTTGGTGGTATTTAATGTGTTACTAAACCTCGGACCCTGCATTCACTATATCTGGTCTCCCAGGACCCTGCATTCACTATATCTGGTCTCCCAGGACCCTGCATTCACTATATCTGGTCTCCCCGGAATCTGCATTCACTATATCTGGTCTCCCAGGACCCTGCATTCACTATATCTGGTCTCCCCGGACCCTGCATTCACTATATCTGGTCTCCCAGGACCCTGCATTCACTATATCTGGTCTCCCATGACCCTGCATTCACTATATCCGGTCTCCCCGGACCCTGCATTCACTATATCTGGTCTGCCAGGACCCTGCATTCACTATATCTGCTCTCCCAGGACCCTGCATTCACTATATCTGGTCTCCCTGGACCCTGCATTCACTATATCTGGTCTGCCAGGACCCTGCATTCACTATATCTGGTCTCCCAGGATCCTGCATTCACTATATCTGGCCTCCCTGGACCCTGCATTCACTATATCTGGTCTCCCAGGACCCTGCATTCACTATATCTGGTCTCCCCGAACCCTATATTCACTATATCTGGTCTCCCCAGACCCTGCATTCACTATATCTGGTCTCCCAGGACCCTATATCTGGTCTCCCCGGACCCTACATTCACTACATCTGGTCTCCCCGGACCCTGCATTCACTATATCTGCTCTCCCCGGACCCTGCATTCACTATAGCTGCTCTCCCACAGTACGCGCAACATGGAAATGCAATTATTTTAGTGAATATAAACTGCTAAATACTTTTTCTCATCAGCAGTTACAGCAGTCTTGTGACTTCTATCAGTGTCCAGTCCACCACTAGCTGAAGCTTGTAGGAGTTTTCTTTCTGCTCCAGGATGGAAATCCCCTGACCTCTGTCTGGACAGTGCCGATTGACCCTGTGCTGATCACATGCACTCTCCCAAGAACCCCCCCCCCTTCCCCGAAGAAAAAAAAATAATTTAAGACAGTAGAAGACATTAAAACATGAAACTGCTACATTTCTTTTAATTTGCAAAAATATGTGCCATAAGATGCCACCAGCACCAATATTAAAGACAAAATCAGTGTCACGGCCAGACTGTAACTGTGGCTGGCAGTGGCAGGTGACAGTTGCAGTGAGTGAAGGATGATGGATCCACACTCTGACAGATCCCAGGCTGGAACTACTCAGGCAATGGGGGGAGGTAAAACGCTGTGACAGCAGGCAGCCCAGCCCACACACAGAGAGAACACCTGAACTGAGCGATCCCACACAGTGATAGATCCGACACAACACACCACCACCAACACTGACACCGATCAGCAGGCCCAGCAGGCACTAGAAGAGCAGGCTCTGGGATTGTAATGATGTCATCACTCACTGACACATTGCACATGTGATGGACGGCCGGCTGGCCGGGTCACACTCACACAGACACCAGACATTCTCTTCCTCCACAGGTGCAGCTCCACCTCCGCTGATGAATGGGAAGAGAAGGGCTCCACAGTGATCAGCAGCCAGCTTGCAGTAAGGGACTAAGTCTGAGAGGAACACTGGAAGGAGTGGCAGCTCAGCTGCTACACTGGCCCCAGACACCTGGCATCTTTCTCTGCCCTTCTCTATACTCTCCCCTTCTCTGCCACCTCTCAGTCCTCTGGCTCTTGGTCCTCCTGCTCTCGGTCCTCTGGCTCCCGGCCCTCCGGCTGTTGGTCCTCCGTTTCTCGGTCTTCCAGCTCCTGGTCCTCCTGATCTTGTTCTTCCGGCTCTTGGTCCTCTGGTTCTCGGTCCTCTGGCTCCCAATCCTCCGGCTCTCGGTCCTCCGGTTCTCGGTCCTCCGGCTCTTGGTCCTCCGGTTCTCTGTCCTCCGGCTCTCGGTCCTCCGGCTCTCGGTCCACCGGCTCTCGGTCCTCCGGCTCTCGGTCCTCCGGCTTTCGGTCCTCCGGCTCTCTGTCCTCCGGCTCTCTGTCCACCGGCTCTCTGTCCTCCGGCTCTCTGTCCTCCGGCTCTCTGTCCTCCTACTTTCGGTCCTCCGGCAATCTGTCCTCCGGCAATCTGTTGGTCCTCCGTTTCTTGGTCTTCCAGCTCCTGGTCCTCCTGATCTCATTCTTCCGGCTCTCGGTCCTCTGGTTCTCGGTCCTCCGTCTCCCGATCCTCCGGCTCTTGGTCCTCCGGTTCTCGGTCCTCCGGCTCTCGGTCCACCGGCTCTCGGTCCTCCGTCTCTCTGTCCTCCAGCTCTCAGTCCTCTGGCTTTCGGTCCACAGGCTTTCGGTCCTCCGGCTCTCTGTCCTCCGGCTCTCGGTCCACCGGCTCTCTGTCCTCCGGCTCTCTGTCCACCAGTTCTCTGTCCTCCGGCTCTCTGTCCTCTGGTTCTCTGTCCTCCTACATTCGGTCCTCCAGCAATCGGTCCTCTGGCAATCTGTCCTCCAGCTCTCGGTCCTCCGGCTCTCTGTCCTCCGACTCTCGGTCCTCCGGCTTTCGGTCCTCTGGCTCTCGGTCCTCCGGTTCTCTGTCCTCCTACTTTCGTTCCTCCGGCAATCTGTCCTCCGGCTCTCAGTCCTCCGGCTTTCTGTTCTCCGGCTCTCTGTCCTACTTTCAGTCCTCTGGCAATCTATCCTCCGGCTCTTGGTCCTCCGGCAGTATGTAAAGGTCAGTGATTTATACAACTGTCTGTAGATATCCGGGGTGGATAATGTGCCATGCTCTCGGTCCTCCGGCTCCCGTTCCTCCGGCTCCCGTTCCTCCGGCTCTCTGTCCTCCGGCTCTCTGTCCTCCGGCAGTATGCTGTGCTGACCTCGCTATATGTAAACCAGTCATACGATGTTATGGGTTGTGTCGGTGATTCCATATTGGGTTTATATTGTTTAAATATTGAGTACCTTAGTCATTAATGTCATTTTTCAGGTTGTCAGTAAAAACCATGCTCCGTCAGTACATTTTCCATGTTTTGTCAGTAATAGACCCTGCGGGAGGTTGGCAACACCGATCCAGTGCCCAAGATGACTCTCATATAACCCCTCCTCCCCATACACAGAGCCCCCCCGGCCAATCATCGCTCGGAGGACCGGCACACAGAAGTGATGATCTCTGTATGCCCACACCTGTAGCAGCCAGGTACATAGCACTGAACACCCAGCAGGGGGAGCACTGAGAGCGGCACACGCGACCCAGAGAACAGGACAGCCTCCGCTAGAGCTCTCTCTGATACCCGCCCACTACACACTCATTGGCCTCCACAGACCACACTAGACGGTGATTGGCTTCGCCCCCAAGCGCATCATCCATGTCATCCCTGTGATTCCCGGGACACTACGACCCTGGCACACATCGTTCGGCCCCGCCCCCGGGAGAGGATTCTGGGTAAAGTTTCTCTCCATGGTGACGGAGCAGTGTGATGAGATCAGGGAAGGGGCGGAGTTCAAAATGTACCTGCTCCGGGAGGGAGGAGTAGGGGGCGGAACCGAGGCTGACAGCGATGAGGAGTGCGGTCACACCCGGAGCTCCCGGCCGCCTCTGATGGAGCTCTTCCAGTCCCAGGAGCATTACATCGTCCAGAGCGGGGACCGGGCCTTGTGGTGCAGCCGCCGGGATGGGACTCTGTCCACCCGACCAGGTGAGCCGAGGGGACGCGGAGGCCCACATACCAAGGGTCACACACCGGGGTCATAGCACCAACACGGGAAAGACACGGGGGCCCCACACGGCGGGGACAGGACAGGAATCTGACATGAACACAGGGGCCCCGCACGGCGGGGACCTGACGTGAACACAGGGGCCCCTCACGGCGGGGACCTGACGTGAACACAGGGGCCCCTCACGGCGGGGACCTGACGTGAACACAGGGGCCCCTCACGGCGGGGACCTGACGTGAACACAGGGGCCCCTCACGGCGGGGACCTGACGTGAACACAGGGGCCCCTCACGGCGGGGACCTGACGTGAACACAGGGGCCCCCGCAAGGCGGGGACCTGACGTGAAGACGGGGCCCCCGCAAGGCGGGGACCTGACGTGAAGACGGGGCCCCCGCAAGGCGGGGACCTGACGTGAAGACGGGGCCCCCGCAAGGCGGGGACCTGACGTGAAGACGGGGCCCCCGCAAGGCGGGGACCTGACGTGAAGACGGGGCCCCCGCAAGGCGGGGACCTGACGTGAAGACGGGGCCCCCGCAAGGCGGGGACCTGACGTGAAGACGGGGCCCCCGCAAGGCGGGGACCTGACATCAACATGGGAGGGACCTAACGTCAACACCGGGGCCCCGCACAGCAAGGACCTAAGTTAAGCACAGAGGCCAAATACCAACAGAAGCTAGTGGATGGACCCCACACATGAGAGGGCTGATACCAGCACAGGAGCATCACACTGGGGCCATAGGGGTTCCACACCATTACAAAGCACCAACATCCAGGATCTATGGGACTTGGGGAAGATAGGCTGGAGAGGCGGCGGGACGCTGGGAGGAGAGGCTGGAGAGGCGGCGGGACGCTGGGAGGAGAGGCTGGAGAGGCGGCGGGACGCTGGGAGGAGAGGCTGGAGAGGCGGCGGGACGCTGGGAGGAGAGGCTGGAGAGGCGGCGGGACGCTGGGAGGAGAGGCTGGAGAGGCGGCGGGACGCTGGGAGGAGAGGCTGGAGAGGCGGCGGGACGCTGGGAGGAGAGGCTGGAGAGGCGGCGGGACGCTGGGAGGAGAGGCTGGAGAGGCGGCGGGACGCTGGGAGGAGAGGCTGGAGAGGCGGCGGGACGCTGGGAGGAGAGGCTGGAGAGGCGGCGGGACGCTGGGAGGAGAGGCTGGAGAGGCGGCGGGACGCTGGGAGGAGAGGCTGGAGAGGCGGCGGGACGCTGGGAGGAGAGGCTGGAGAGGCGGCGGGACGCTGGGAGGAGAGGCTGGAGAGGCGGCGGGACGCTGGGAGGAGAGGCTGGAGAGGCGGCGGGACGCTGGGAGGAGAGGCTGGAGAGGCGGCGGGACGCTGGGAGGAGAGGCTGGAGAGGCGGCGGGACGCTGGGAGGAGAGGCTGGAGAGGCGGCGGGACGCTGGGAGGAGAGGCTGGAGAGGCGGCGGGACGCTGGGAGGAGAGGCTGGAGAGGCGGCGGGACGCTGGGTGGAGAGGCGGCGGGAGGCTGGGAGGAGAGGCTGGAGAGGCGGCGGGAGGCTGGGAGGAGAGGCTGGGAGGAGAGGCTGGAGAGGCGGCGGGTCGCTGGGAGGAGAGGCTGGAGAGGTGAATGATAGTTTGGAGAGATCGTGACATCTCAGGACACATGGCAGGTAGACTAAAGAGATGGCGGATAGATTGCATAGATGGCGGGATTCCAGGACACAGGAAGATAGACCTGGAAACATGTTGGAGATCTTGGTGAGATGGCGGGATCCTGAGAGACAGAGGGGATAGACCTAGGGATTTGGTGGCATTCTGGGAAGATAGGCTGCGACATGGTGGCATCTTGGAACGCAGAATCCTATGACACATGGAGGATAGAATGAAAAGATTGCGGATCCTGGGACATGGGGAGAATAGACCTGGAGAGGTGTTGGGGCTCTCAGGATACAGAGAAGGACATGGAGAGAGGGCAGACATCCTGGGACATGTGGAGGATAGACCTGGAAATATGATGTAATCACGGGTCATTTGGAAGACTGAGTAGAGAGATGGGGGATCCCTGGACACAGCAAGAATAGCCTGGAGAGATGGGGGATCCCTGGACACTGGGTGGATGTACCTGGAGAGATGGTGAAGATGCCGGTACATTTGGAAAATAAGACCTAAGGAGATGGTGGGACACATCTCGTGTATCTCAGGACACATGGCGGAATGACTGAAGAATTTATAACACATGAAGGATAGACTGCAGAAATGGTGCGATCCTGCAAACAGGGAAGATAGGGAAGATAGACCTGGAAAAATGTCAGGGATCTTGGGGAGATGATGAGGATCCTGGGACATGGGCAGGATAGACCTAGGGAGAGGGTGGGGTTCTGGGAGGACATGCGAAGAATAGACTTGGAGAGGTATTGGGGATCTCTGGACACAGAGAGGATGGACTTAGAAGGGATCCTGGGATATGTGGAGGATAGACTGGAGAGATGACCGGATTCTAGGACACTGGGAGGATAGACCTGGAGAAATGGTGTAATCATTTGGAAAATAGATTGGAGAGATGGAGAATCCTGGGACATGGCAAGGGTAGACTAGAGAGTTGTTGGGGATCTAAGGACAGAGGGTGGATGGACCTGGAGAGATGGTGGGGATGTTGGAACACATGGAGGTTAAGACCTAAGGAGATGGTGGGAGACTGGAAGGATAGATTGGAGAGATCGAGACATCTGAGGACACACTGAAGAAGTTATAACATGTGGAGGATAGATTGCAGAGATGGTGGGATCCTGGGACATAGGGAAGATAGACCTGGAAAATTTCAGGGATCTTGGGGGGGATGAGGATCCTGGTACATGGACCTGGAAGATGGACCTAGGAAGATAGAAGGATTCTGGGACGTTAGACTGATAAATAGTGACATCCTGGGACACATGGCAGATAGACTGGAGAGAATGCGGGATCCCAACACATGGGGAGAATAGAAGTCTGGAGAACGTGGGGAGGATAGATTGGAGGGATTCTAGCACGCTAGGAGAATAGACCTGGAGAGATGGGTCATATGGAAGATAGACTGGAGGGAAGGGGGAATCCAAGGACACTGGAAGGATAGACTGGAGAGATGGAATGATCCATAACACTCAAAAGATAGATTGAAGAAATGGGATCCTGAGAGGAGAGATTTGAGAGAGAAACTGATCCTGGGACCTGCAAAGGATTGGCCGGATAATTAGACGGGCCTGGGATATGGAAAGAATTGACTGGAGAGATGGTGGAATCACAGGGCACTGGAAAATAGATGAGAAGAAGGAGTCTTGGGATTCAGAAACAATAGAGTGCTGTGTAGTATCCTGTATTTTTTTCTTTGTACTTCCTCTACGTATGTAGATCAGTGGTATTTATAATGACTTTTGTGTCTTTACTGGACTTTCCTCTAGATTTGAGTGGTGTGTTTGTCTATAAATGTTCCTCTAGATGAGAAAGCGTGTTTATAGATGGCGTGTGTCTATATAAAACATTCTTCTAGGTGTGACTCCGTGTTCTATATGAAGGTATCAGTGTTTATAGTAAACATTCTTCTAGACATGACTCCATAATATATATGAAGGAGTGTGTGTCTGTATTGGACATTTCTTTAGATGTGAAAGCGTGTTATATATGAAGGTAACTGTCTATAGTAAACATTCTTCTAGATGTGACTCTTTGTATATATGAAGGTATCAGTGTCTATATTGGACATCCCTCTAGACGTGACTGCGTGTTGTGTATATAAAGGTATCTATCTTCACTGGACATTCTTCTAGACGTGACTGCGTGTTGTGTATATAAAGGTATCTACACTGGATATCCCTCTAGACGTGACTGCGTGTTGTGTATATAAAGGTATCTATCTACACTGGACATTCCTCTAGACGTGACTGCGTGTTGTGTATACAAAGGTATCTACACTGGATATTCCTCTAGACGTGACTGCGTGTTGTGTATATAAAGGTATCTATCTACACTGGATATTCCTCTAGACGTGACTGCGTGTTGTGTATATAAAGGTATCTGTTTACACTAGACATTCTTCTAGAGACAAAATTGTGCAATATTTGTAGATAATTTGGTCCGTATTCAACATTTTTATTCAGGATTTAGTAAGTGCCAACAGTTTGTGCAGTGCTTTACAAAGCAAAGGGAACAGTACTGTCACAATACAGTTCAGGACAAGAGGGTTAGGAGGTCCCTGCTCTTGAGAGCTTACAATCTAAAGGCTTACAGTAGAGGTGAACTGTGTGTTCTGTATGGAGGTGTCTTTGTACATTACGCTAGAGGTACTCTTTATGAAGATATGTGTTTGGCAGTAGCAGTGTATGGTCAGTGTGCCGGTATTTTTGGCATGCTATCGGTGTCCTGTTTTTAACAGTATGTGGTCAGTGTGCTGATACTTGGTGTGCTGCTAGTGTCAGGTAGTAGTAATGTCTGGTCGTTGTGCTGGTGCTTGCCATGCTCCTGGTGTCAGGTGGTAGCAGTGTGTGGTGGTTGTGCTGGTGCTTGCCATGCTCCTGGTGTCAGGTGGTAGCCGTGTGTGGTCATTGTGCGTGTGCTTGCCATGCTGCTGGTGTCAGTTGGTAGCCGTGTGTGGTCGTTATGCTGGTACTTGGTAGGCTACTAATGTCCAGTAGTAGTAGTTTGGCTTTTGTTTTGATTTTATGCTTGGTGTGCTTCTGATGTTGGGTGGCAGGAGTGTTTTCTGTGTGCTAATACGTGGTGTGTCCTGGTGTCTGATAGTAGCAGTGCATAGTTAGTGTGCCAAAGCTTGGCACGTTTCTGGTGTCCAGTAGCAGCAGTATGTGGTCAGTGTGCTGGCATTTGGTGCTCTCCCAGTGTCTGGTAGTAGCAGTGTGTGGTCAGTGTGCTGGCATTTGGTGCTCTCCCAGTGTCTGGTAGTAGCAGTGTGTGGTCAGTGTGCTCCCAATGTCTGGTGGTAGCAGTGTGTGGTCAGTGTGCTCCCAATGTCTGGTAGTAGCAGTGTGTGGTCAGTGTGCTCCCAATGTCTGGTAGTAGCAGTGTGTGGTCAGTGTGCTCCCAATGTCTGGTAGTAGCAGTGTGTGGTCAGTGTGCTCCCAAAGTCTGATAGTAGTAGTGTGTGGTCAGTGTACCGGTACGTGGTGTGCTCCCAATGTCTGGTGGTAGCAGTGTACCGGTACGTGGTGTGCTCCCAATGTCTGGTGGTAGCAGTGTACCGGTACGTGGTGTGTTCCCAGTGTCTGGTAGTAGCAATGTGCTGGTACTTGGTGTGCTCCCAATGTCTGGTGGTAGCAGTGTGCCGGTACTTGGTGTGCTGCCAGTGTTGGTAGTAGCAGCATGTGGTCAGTGTGCCGGTACGTGGTGTGCTCCCAATGTCTGGTAGTAGCAGCGTGTGGTCAGTATTACAGCAACTAACGACTATTTTCATAATTGATTAGTAGGCCGATTTTATTGTTTTGAGAGGATAAAAACCTCAAAAAAATTCAGTATATACAGTGGATATAAAAAGTCTACACACCCCTGTTAAAATGTCAGGTTTCTGTGATGTAAAAAAATGAGACAAAGATAAATAATTTAAGAACTTTTTCCACCTTTTGATGTGACCTATAAACTGTACAACTCAATTGAAAAACAAACTGGAATCTTTTTTTTTTTTTTTTTTTTTTTTTTGGGGGGGGGGGGGGGGGGGAGTAAAAAAAAAACTAAAATAATGTGGTTGCATAAGTGTGCACACCCTCTTATAACTGGGGATGTAGCTGTGTTCAGAATTAAGCAATCACATTCAAAATCATGTTAAATATGAGTCAGTACACACCTTTCATCATTTAAAGTGCCTCTGATTAACCCCAAATAAAGTTCAGCTGTCCTAGTAGGTCTTTCCTGATATTTTCTTAGTCGCATCCTACAGCAAAAGCCATGGTCCGCAGAGAGCTTCCAAAGCATCAGAGGGATCTCATTGGTAAAAGGTATCAGTCAGGAGAAGGGTACAAAAAAATTTCCAAGACATTAGATATACCATGGAACACAGTGAAGACAGTCATCAAGAGGAGAAAGTATGGTGCAACAGTGACATTACCAAGATCTGGACGTCCCTCCAAAATTGATAAAAAGACGAGAAGAAAACTGGTCTGGCAGGCTGCCAAGAGGCCTACAGCAACAATAAAGGAACTGCAGGAATATCTGGCAAGTACTGGCTGTGTGGTACATGTGACAACAAACTCCTGTATTCTTCATATGTCTGGGCTATGGGGTAGAGTGGCAAGACGGGAGCCTTTTCTTACGAAGAAAAACATCCAAGCCCGGGTAAGTTTTGCAAAAACACATCTGAAGTCTCCCAAAAGCATGTGGGAAAATGTGTTATTGTCTGATGAACCCAAGGTTGAACATAACTCCAAAAGATATATTTGGTGCAAAAACAATACTGCACATCACCAAAAGAACACCATACCCACTGTGAAGCATGGTGGTGGCAGCATCATGCTTTGGGGTGGTTTTTCTTCAGCTGGAACTGGGGCTTTAGTCAAGGTGGAGGGAATTATGAACAGTTCCAAATACCAGTCAATATTGGCACAAAACCTTCAGGCTTCTGCTAGAAATCTGAACATGAAGAGGAACTTCATCTTTCAGCATGACAACGATCCAAAACATACATCAAAATTAACAAAGCAATGGCTTCACCAGAAGAAGATTCAAGTTTTGGAATGGCCCAGCCAGAGCCCAGACCTGAATCCGACTGAAAATCTGGGGGGTGATCTGAAGAGGACTGTGCACAGGAGATGCCCTCGCAATCTGACAGATTTGGAGTGTTTTTGCAAGGCAGAGTGGGCAAATATTGTCAAGTCAGGATGTGCCATGCTGATAGACTCATACCCAAAAAAGACTGAGTGCTGGAATCACATCAAAAGGTGATTCAACAAAGTATTAGTTTAAGGGTGTGCACACTTATGCAACCATATTTTAGTTTTTTATTTTTACTTCCCTCCACCCAAAAGATTTCAGTTTGTTGTTCAACTAAGTTATGCAGTTTATAGGTCAAATTAAAGGTGGAAAAAGTTCTGAAATGATCTTTGTCTAAATTTTTTTAACATCACAGAAACCTGACATTTTAAAAGGGGTGTGTAGACTTTTTATATCCACTGTAATTTCCTTATTCTGTAAAGTTTAAATAAAAGACTATTTATTCTTCAACGTCTGTATGCAGTGGGAAATATAAATAACCAGCTATATGGTTGGGGAACAAAATATCGTATCCACTCTGAGAATAACAGACCGAAGAGATGTATACACCATTAGAGGGTGAATCTGGTACAGATCATCAGACTCAGATCAAATTTTTTATGTAAACAAAAAAAATAAAAAAAAAAACCTAAAACACTGTTTTGCAGATTTTCAGACAGGACCGTTCTATAATATTGTGCATGACAGACTCCCTTGTCATCAGCAGGTAGCTTGATACAAGCACCTGCTGTCACTTATGCTGGCCATACACAAACACATCTTTCCTTCGAAAATGTTCGTTTTAGAAACGTTTATTTTTTTTAATCATGAGGTCAAGTAGATGACATTCATCGAATGTACAGAGATTTGTGTACAAATATTCTCATCTGAAAATCAATACAGTTGCAAGAAAAAGTATGTGAACCCCTTGGGATTACGTGGAGTTTTGATCTTCAACGTGGTCTGATCTGCAACTACAGGAAACGTTTGGTTGAGGTTATTGCTGCCAAAGGAGGGTCAACCAGTTAAGTCCAAAGGTTCACATACTTTTTCCTCCCTGCACTGTGAATGTTTACATGTTATGTGCAATTAAACCATGGCAACATCTAATATTTGTGTAGTATTATGTTCAGCAGACTGTGTTCTTCTATTGTTGTGACTTAGATGACGTTCAGAGCACATTTTATGCCCAATTCATGCAAAACTCCACGTAATCCCAAGGGGTTCACATACTTTTTCTTGCAACTGTACATGTATGGCCAGCAGAAGACATTTAGCAGCAGCAGCAGCATGCTTTTTTTTAATCACCTGTCATGATGGGGTCAGCCAAAATGAGCCCTTAAGCACCCAGTCACAGCTGTGTGATTTGTTAATTGAAATCGCATGTAATGCAGGCCATAGACGGGTCGAACATCAGCCGTTTTTTTTTTTTTTTTTATAAAAATAAAAAAACGAAAAATCAGTCGTTCGGCTAATGTTACCACCAACGATAAAAAAAATCGGCCAACTAAATCATAAAGTTCACCCCATAACTTCTGTCCCTTGCAATTCACGGCTCATGCGCTGATTTTTTTATCAGTAAAACGATAGGCCGATTTGCCCATCATTGCTGGGAAAATTGGGCGATCGTCAAAATCAGCCATGAATTTTCCAACATGACTGATAAAAAAACTGGGAAAAGCGGCTGACCAATTAACCCACTATCAGTGTGAAAATCAGCCGTTTTTTTTTTTCCCGGCCGATTTTCGAACAGTCTATAGCCGGCATAAGGAATGTGAATGTCTCTTAACACAGCACAATTTCTAAAGTAGTTCTTGCATTGCTTTTTCCATAGTTTTGTTGCAATTTCACATACATATAATATAATGGGAATTACACTGCAAATTGCAAGAAATCATTGAAAATCTTCACAAGTAGCAAAGTCTTCTGAAATCGTGCTGAAATTGTACACAAATTGTGCGATTTTTAGATTGCAGCGGTGTGACCGGTGTACAAAAACAGCAGATAATCACTACTATAAGGGGTTAATTTATACTCTCAAACTGTAAAAGTAATAATATATAAAATATATCAAAGTAGTACTCGAGGCGCATTTGTTTTGTGCATTCTTCTAGCACATTGGCCCTGTGGGGTCTGTGTGGAGGTGAGGGGGCAATCTAGCTGGTGACTGCTTCATTTCCTGAGACCACCTGCATCTGCAATTTATAGACAGCTGATATCTGCATATGTTTTACACCTTTAAGATTTGTTCTTTACGTGGACTTTTTTCATGGTCATTGTCACTTTTCTATTATTGTAGATCTATTGGGATTGTTTGATCTTGGGGATTGTATTTGCACACCTTTAGACACAAGGGGGTTTATTTACTAAAGCTGGAGAGTCCAAAATCAGACTCCCTTCTGCATAGAAACCAATCAGCTTCTAACCTCAGCTTGTTCAATGAAGCTTTGGCAATGAAACCTGGAAGCTGATTGGTTTCTATGCAGAAGGGAGTCTGATTTTGGACTCTCCAGCTTTAGTAAATAAACCCCCAGTTGTCTATATTATTTATGTTTTTCTCCTGCTTATGGGATTGATCGGATTGGAGGTCATTATAGTGGGGCACGTTTTTTCCATTCGTTTTTTCCAGTAGTTTACTTGTATATGGAGGTCACTTGGTTTAGTATCATCATTATTTCACAATTATTTATGGGAACCATTTAGGACCTTTTTGGTCCCATGAATAGTGGTATTTCACGCTGATTTGTGCATTTAGGTATTAGGGTCACTTATGTTGATGCCACCATTTGGGCATCCGGGAGCTCACTTATATCACTTTTAGCCTTCCGCATTTAGGACGGCTTGAAATTATTCACTATTTATTGTGTTGTCATTCACTACTGACCTTTTTCCCTCGGTCAGCACTTTTCCTTATTTGTTCACATTATTATTTTGCACTAGTCCTTGTAAGGCACCATTTGGATGTCACTTTCAGACATCTGGGAGCACACTTACACCTTATGTTTTTAAGGAAGATTTTTTTATTCACGTTTCTGTTGTACACCATATCACAATGACCATTTTTCCTGGTCAATGCGTGCCTTTTTTTTCTTTTCCTTTGTTTTCCTTTTTTCTTGTTTCTTTGGTTTTGCAGTACTACATATGTATGGTTCTATATTTTCACTTGTTTTAACCATTACTGGGTTACACTGTGTATTATGATTCATATATGTGGATGAAGTCATAGAATTCTTTGGGATAGTGTTACACCATTTTGTTTTTAATATACATTTTTTTTCTATCTAGGCGTATAGTCAGGTAATAGCAGCTTCCCCTTTTCTAATTGCACAAGCAGGTAGCCCGGGAGGTTATCCTATAATAAAGGCTGAGACTTTTTTGCATGGATATAATTATTTAAATACAATACTTGGAAGTTTTGCTATACATTTAAATTGTAATGCCTTTTATTACCTCCAGTCTATCATCCTCCAGCTTCTCTGGGTTCAGATGCTGATCTTCCCTGCCTAGAGCCTGTAAAGTGATTATAAACCTTGATTTGTTGTTTTTTTTTTTAAGCTACAAACATGTCATACTTACCTGCTGTGTGTAATGGTTTTGCACAGAGCAATCCCGATCCTCCTCTTCTGGGATTTCCTGCCAGTGCTTCTGTCTCCTCCTGCTTTGAGTGCCCCCATAGCAAGCCGAAAAGTATAGTATAGAGTGCCCTAATAGCAAGGTAAAAAAAGTATTTTAGAATCCATTAATTCTCCTGCCCAGAACTACATGCCCCACAAGGCATTGTTCCTCACACATTCATATGTTCTCAGGCACTTCCTGACATGTATGCATGGTGTACTGAGCTGTATGTGTGCTGCACTGTGTATACTGACATGTATGCATGGTGTACTGAACTGTATGTGTGCTTCACTGTGTATACTGACATGTATGAATGGTGTACTGAGCTGTATGTGTGCTTCACTGTGTATACTGACATGTATGAATGGTGTACTGAGCTGTATGTGTGCTTCACTGTGTATACTGACATGTATGAATGGTGTACTGAGCTGTATGTGTGCTGCACTGTGTATACTGACATGTATGAATGGTGCCCTGAGCTGTATGTGTGCTGCACTGTGTATACTGACATCTATGAATGGTGCCCTGAGCTGTATGTGTGCTGCACTGTGTATACTGACATGTATGAATGGTGCCCTGAGCTGTATGTGTGCTGAACTTTGTTTACTGACATGTATGAATGGTGCACTGAGCTGTATGTGTTCTGCACTGTGTATACTGACATGTATGAATGGTGCACTGAGCTGTATGTGTTCTGCACTGTGTATACTGACATGTATGAATGGTGCACTGAGCTGTATGTGTGCTGCACTGTGTATACTGACATGTATGAATGGTGCACTGAGCTGTATGTGTGCTTCACTGTGTTTCTGATATGTAAAAAAAATCACGCATTCTGTGTGCAGGCCAACAAATTGGCTGACCAACTAATTGATTATGCAGATATTTGACCACTATTTTCATAATCGATCATGTCAGCTAGTTGCTGAAATTGTTGTGCTGCTACTTTGGGTGCTCCTGGTGTTGGTAGTAACAGTGTATAGTCTGTGTGATGGTACTAGGTGTGCTTCGGTGTCCATAGTAGTAGCGTGTGATCAATGTGCTGGTACTTGGGGTGCTCCTGGTATCGGGTAGTGACATTGTGTGGTCAGTGTGCTGATACCTGGGGTGCTCCAAGTGTATGGTAGCAGGGTTGTGTGGTCAGTGTGCTGACACCTTCGGTGTCCATAGTAGTAGCGTGTGATTTTGTGCTGGTACTTGGCATGCTCATGGTGTCGGGTAGTGACATTGTGTGGTCAGTGTGCTGATACCTGGGGTGCTCCTGTTGTCGGGTAGTAGCGGTGTGTGGTCAGTGTGCTGATACTTGGGGTGCTCCTGGTGTCGGCTAGTAGTATTGTGTGGTCAGTCTGCTGATACTTAGGGTGCTCCTGGTGTCGGGTAGTAGTGCTGTGTGGTCAGTGTGCTGATACTTGAGGTGCTCCTGGTGTCGGGTAGTAGTGCTGTGTGGTCAGTGTGCTGATACTTGGGGTGCTCCTGGTGTTGGGTAGTAGTGCTGTGTGGTCAGTGTGCTGATACTTGGGGTGCTCCTGGTGTCGGGTAGTAGTGCTGTGTGGTCAGTGTGCTGATACTTGGGGTGCTCCTGGTGTCGGGTAGTAAGTGTGTGGTCAGTGTGCTGATACTTGGGGTGCTCCTGGTGTCGGGTAGTAGTGCTGTGTGGTCAGTGTGCTGATACTTGGGGTGCTCCTGGTGTCGGGTAGTAGTGCTGTGTGGTCAGTGTGCTGATACTTGGGGTGCTCCTGGTGTCGGGTAGTAGTGCTGTGTGGTCAGTGTGCTGATACTTGGGGTGCTCCTGGTGTCGGGTAGTAGTGCTGTGTGGTCAGTGTGCTGATACTTGGGGTGCTCCTGGTGTCGGGTAGTAGTGCTGTGTGGTCAGTCTGCTGATACTTGGGGTGCTCCTGGTGTCGGGTAGTAGTGCTGTGTGGTCAGTGTGCTGATACTTGGGGTGCTCCTGGTGTCGGGTAGTAGTGCTGTGTGGTCAGTGTGCTGATACTTGGGGTGCTCCTGGTGTCGGGTAGTAGTGCTGTGTGGTCAGTGTGCTGATACTTGGGGTGCTCCTGGTGTCGGGTAGTAGTGCTGTGTGGTCAGTGTGCTGATACTTGGGGTGCTCCTGGTGTCGGGTAGTAGTGCTGTGTGGTCAGTGTGCTGATACTTGGGGTGCTCCTGGTGTCGGGTAGTAGTGCTGTGTGGTCAGTGTGCTGATACTTGGGGTGCTCCTGGTGTCGGGTAGTAGTGCTGTGTGGTCAGTCTGCTGATACTTGGGGTGCTCCTGGTGTCGGGTAGTAGTGCTGTGTGGTCAGTGTGCTGATACTTGGGGTGCTCCTGGTGTCGGGTAGTAGTGCTGTGTGGTCAGTGTGCTGATACTTGGGGTGCTCCTGGTGTCGGGTAGTAGTGCTGTGTGGTCAGTGTGCTGATACTTGGGGTGCTCCTGGTGTCGGGTAGTAGTGCTGTGTGGTCAGTCTGCTGATACTTGGGGTGCTCCTGGTGTTGGGTAGTAGTGCTGTGTGGTCAGTGTGCTGATACTTGGGGTACTCCTGGTGTCGGGTAGTAGTGCTGTGTGGTCAGTGTGCTGATACTTGGGGTGCTCCTGGTGTCGGGTAGTAGTGCTGTGTGGTCAGTGTGCTGATACTTGGGGTGCTCCTGGTGTCGGGTAGTAGTGCTGTGTGGTCAGTGTTCTGATACTTGGGGTGCTCCTGGTGTCGGGTAGTAGTGCTGTGTGGTCAGTCTGCTGATACTTGGGGTGCTCCTGGTGTCGGGTAGTAGTGCTGTGTGGTCAGTGTGCTGATACTTGGGGTGCTCCTGGTGTCGGGTAGTAGTGCTGTGTGGTCAGTGTGCTGATACTTGGGGTGCTCCTGGTGTTGGGTAGTAGTGCTGTGTGGTCAGTGTGCTGATACTTGGGGTGCTCCTGGTGTCGGGTAGTAGTGCTGTGTGGTCAGTGTGCTGATACTTGGGGTGCTCCTGGTGTCGGGTAGTAGTGCTGTGTGGTCAGTGTGCTGATACTTGGGGTGCTCCTGGTGTCGGGTAGTAGTGCTGTGTGGTCAGTGTGCTGATACTTGGGGTGCTCCTGGTGTCGGGTAGTAGTGCTGTGTGGTCAGTGTGCTGATACTTGGGGTGCTCCTGGTGTCGGGTAGTAGTGCTGTGTGGTCAGTGTGCTGATACTTGGGGTGCTCCTGGTGTCGGGTAGTAGTGCTGTGTGGTCAGTGTGCTGATACTTGGGGTGCTCCTGGTGTCGGGTAGTAGTGCTGTGTGGTCAGTGTGCTGATACTTGGGGTGCTCCTGGTGTCGGGTAGTAGTGCTGTGTGGTCAGTGTGCTGATACTTGGGGTGCTCCTGGTGTCGGGTAGTAGTGCTGTGTGGTCAGTGTGCTGATACTTGGGGTACTCCTGGTGTCAGGAAGTCACACCCATCACAACTATTTCTGTTTTGTGGCATTTCTCAGAAATGAGTTTTTAGTTTTGTTTGGGAACTTACTGAGCCGTTCCTGTAGAGAGAATTCCTCTTTCTCAATACAGGAGGTTTCTAGACTCATTAACCTCCGATACCCCCACCATTGATACAAGATTGATGATGACTCTCTAACCCCCCCCCTTTTTCCATGCGGATCATGTTCAGTTCAGGCATAGAATGGATTGTAGTTCCACCCTTCTGGGTCACACTGATCTGTCAGGTTTTCCTTGGATCCGGGCCCCGACCAGCTAGTCATCAAGGCTTGCCTGGGTGTGATTGCTGGCTTTAGATCCCCCCAGGCGGGAGATGTCATGTTTGGTATTCGGAGTATTCTCCGTCTCCCAGCATGCCGCTCTTTATCCGCTCATCCTGGAGCCGTGTTTACATGGCCTGCTGGAGTGAGCTTCAATTATTCAGGGCAGCCTTCTGCCAGGTCTGTGATACTTCAGACCTTTCCTTATTAATGATGTGTCACCTCATGTGTACCCAGAGAATAGGGAAGGGTGAGGGGTCACCGTCCTGTGGATGTCATATGTTGATGATCTTTTTTCATTGTATGTAAACATGGCTCCATTATACAGAACACTAATGGTACATATATACATTGATTGCTGGAAGATGGCAGTGACCTCGTATGAGTGCAGATGTGGGCTGGAGCCATCCACTGTAAGCAGATCTGTCCTTTACATATACAATGCAGTATGTACAGAGGAGGAATGTGGAAATATCTTTCATGCGGTATAAATATTGTACTGTGGTGGGGGGGTTCACGATTTACTGTAATCATTTTGTTATGATGTACTCCTAGCATCCTCCACCCCCCTCCCTCAGCTTGTGTGTCATATTGTATATATCAGATGCCCGAGGAATATCCTAGTGCACACTTAGCCCTGGATCACACCGGTGCGACTTGTCATGGACTGTGAGCTCCTCCAAATTGCATGACAAGTCGCTTCCTATTTGTGCCTATGGAACCGTCCAAATCGGCGTGACTCTGACTTTGCGGTGCTGCACTGATTTTGAAAAAAGGTCCCTGCACTATTCATGGCGATTTCATGTCTGACTTGCATAGATATCTGTGAAGAAGTGTGATTTCAAAGTCACATTCAGTGTGAACCAGGGCTTACACCTCTCTATCTCCTTCTATGTGTCTTTCTCAAAGCCCCCCAATGTGACTGTTACCCCTGCCAAATCTTTATCCCCCTCCCCACCACCACCATGTTCCTCCTCATCGTCATCTTCTGTGCACACCCCCTCTCTATCTGTCACCCCCCCATCTCTCTCTCTCTCTTTATTTCCCCCCCTCAACATTTCTCGATTCTGTGCCACCTATACTATCCTCCCCCATTGGTGTGCGTTGTCTCTGTATTGTCCTTACGCATGGTGTGCCTGTCCCTGTACTGTCCCTCCTGTGTGGTGTGCCTGGCTCTGTATTGTAGCCCCCCAGTGGTGTGTATCTTTGTACTGTCCCCCTGTGTGATGTGCGTAGCTCTGTACTGTCCCTCCCGTGTGGTGTGCGTAGCTCTGTACTGTCCCTCCCGTGTGGTGTGCGTAGCTCTGTACTGTCCCTCCCGTGTGGTGTGCGTAGCTCTGTACTGTCCCTCCCGTGTGGTGTGCGTAGCTCTGTACTGTCCCTCCCGTGTGGTGTGCGTAGCTCTGTACTGTCCCTCCCGTGTGGTGTGCGTAGCTCTGTACCGTCCCTCCCGTGTGGTGTGCGTAGCTCTGTACCGTCCCTCCCGTGTGGTGTGCGTAGCTCTGTACTGTCCCTCCCGTGTGATGTGCGTAGCTCTGTACCGTCCCTCCCGTGTGGTGTGCGTAGCTCTGTACCGTCCCTCCCGTGTGGTGTGCGTAGCTCTGTACTGTCCCTCCCGTGTGGTGTGCGTAGCTCTGTACTGTCCCTCCCGTGTGGTGTGCGTAGCTCTGTACTGTCCCTCCCGTGTGATGTGCGTAGCTCTGTACTGTCCCTCCCGTGTGGTGTGCGTAGCTCTGTACTGTCCCTCCCGTGTGATGCGCGTAGCTCTGTACTGTCCCTCCCGTGTGGTGTGCGTAGCTCTGTACCGTCCCTCCCGTGTGGTGTGCGTAGCTCTGTACCGTCCCTCCCGTGTGGTGTGCGTAGCTCTGTACCGTCCCTCCCGTGTGGTGTGCGTAGCTCTGTACCGTCCCTCCCGTGTGGTGTGCGTAGCTCTGTACCGTCCCTCCCGTGTGGTGTGCGTAGCTCTGTACCGTCCCTCCCGTGTGATGTGCGTAGCTCTGTACCGTCCCTCCCGTGTGGTGTGCGTAGCTCTGTACCGTCCCTCCCGTGTGGTGTGCGTAGCTCTGTACCGTCCCTCCCTTGTGATGTGCGTAGCTCTGTACTGTCCCTCCCGTGTGGTGTGCGTAGCCCTGTACCGTCCCTCCCGTGTGGTGTGCGTAGCCCTGTACCGTCCCTCCCGTGTGGTGTGCGTAGCCCTGTACCGTCCCTCCCGTGTGGTGTGCGTAGCCCTGTACCGTCCCTCCCGTGTGGTGTGCGTAGCTCTGTACCGTCCCTCCCGTGTGGTGTGCGTAGCTCTGTACCGTCCCTCCCGTGTGATGTGCGTAGCTCTGTACCGTCCCTCCCGTGTGGTGTGCGTAGCTCTGTACCGTCCCTCCCGTGTGGTGTGCGTAGCTCTGTACCGTCCCTCCCGTGTGGTGTGCGTAGCTCTGTACCTTCCTTCCCGTGTGGTGTGCGTAGCTCTGTACCGTCCCTCCCGTGTGATGTGCGTAGCTCTGTACTGTCCCTCCCGTGTGGTGTGCGTAGCTCTGTACTGTCCCTCCCGTGTGGTGTGCGTAGCTCTGTACCGTCCCTCCCGTGTGGTGTGCGTAGCTCTGTACCGTCCCTCCCGTGTGGTGTGCGTAGCTCTGTACCGTCCCTCCCGTGTGGTGTGCGTAGCTCTGTACCGTCCCTCCCGTGTGGTGTGCGTAGCTCTGTACCGTCCCTCCCGTGTGGTGTGCGTAGCTCTGTACCGTCCCTCCCGTGTGGTGTGCGTAGCTCTGTACTGTCCCTCCTGTGTAGTGTGTGTGCGCGCCTCGTGTTTGTATTGTCGCCCTTGTGTTGTGTGCATGCCTCTGTACTGTCCCTCCTATGTGGTGTTTTTCCTTGTATCTATAGGACACCAGTTTGAATACAGGAAGGTATGCAAGTTTCTGCCTCCCTGGGGAATATTAGAGAAGGTGTGCTCACTACTCGGTCATGCTCCAACTCCTCTCATCGCATTACATCTGGTGTAGGAATATAATGAAGAGAATGGTAATCGGACTCCAGAGACAGCAAGAGCGGGGACCCTGGGCTGCAGTGTGTAATCCATTGTGATATAGATGAATCTTGTTTGATCTGTTCTGCACCAGAGACTGGAAAAGAGAACGTAGATCTTCTATTTAGAAACTACATCTTTGTATAGGAAGGGCTGTCACCCAGGCTCTGTACAGTAGCCATATCATGTTGTGGCATAAAGTGCGCCTCCGTATTTAGGGCTCATCACAGATATTTGCGTGGCCATGTCCTATCAACTTTCTACCACCCCTAGTGGTTGCATCATGGACTGGTGCAAAGGTGGGCCTCGGGTATGTAGCGTGTAGCACACCTCCCATCGGTGACGCAGGGTCCATATACCTCCCCGTGGGTGACGCAGGGTCCATATACCTCCCCGTGGGTGACGCAGGGTCCATATACCTCCCCGTGGGTGACGCAGGGTCCATATACCTCCCCGTGGGTGACGCAGGGTCCATATACCTCCCCGTGGGTGACGCAGGGTCCATATACCTCTTAAAGCCATCCTATTGACCAGATTATAACAGCTCATATCAGAAAACAGTAATGAACTTTTGCCTGTTTGTAATGTGAATGCAGAATATATGAGTGATGTGTCTTATTCTCAGTATATATATAACATTGTTGCCCTCCTTGCAGCCACTGACCTGCTCCTGGCTTGGAATCCCATCTGTCTGGGCTTGGTGGAAGGAATAATCGGAAAGGTACAGCTGCATGCCGGTGAGTGTAGTATGACACAGCCCACCCCCTGATTATGTGAATTTACTGGCTGGCATGATCATGGACTCCTATCCCTCTATTTTGTTTGTAATACACATTGCAGATTCTGTGCAGTCACTTGTATAGTGTAATAAGAAGTCCCCATTCCAGTTACTTTATTAAAAACATCCAAATAAATCCATGTGTTTCGTGTTGTAGCAGATGTCCTAGAAAACCACTCTGGTCTAAAAATGTTCTGGATTAAGGTAGAACTCGAGCCAAAATAAAGATAAAAATAAATAGTCCATTAAAAGCTAAAATAACATCAGCTGTTGTTGTAATATTCACATTCAATCCAGAGATTTTGCCTGCAGTATGTTTTTCTGCCACTAGATATTTTTAGCCTGATGCTAGTACCATTTGCTCTGAGCCCAGGTCATCCTGGGCCAGTGGCTTCTGCTGGTAAGAAATGGAGAGGAGATAGAGATGCCCTCTGTTATTACATAATGGAGGGGACATGGAGATGCTTTCTGCTGGTGCATGAAGGTGAGCAAAGAGCGGTATCCTCAGCTAGCACAGAATGGAGAGGGGAGACAGGTGCCTTCTAATAATGCGGAATGGAGAGCAGATAGAGATGCCCTCTTCTCTTCCGTAATGGAGAGGGGATAGAGAGATGCCCTCTGCCTGGACAGAATGTAGGGGAGAGAAAGCAAAGAAGAGAGATCCTCTGCTGGGACAGAATGAAGAGGGGAGAGAGAGAAATGTCCTCTGCGGGCACAGAATAGTAGAGAAGGTAGAGAGATGCCGTCGGTTGATGCAAAGGGGCAAGAAGATGAAAAGATGCCCTTCCTGGTACAGAATTGAGAGGACATAGTTGCTGTCTGCTGGTACAGAATAGAAAGGTGGATTGAGATGAATTATATCAGGACAAAATGGAGAGGAATTAGAGAGGTGCCCTCTACTGGTAAAGAGCAGATGGGTAGATGGCGTGGAAGTAGAAGAGAAAATGAGGTATCCTCTACAGGACAGAATAAATGCATGATAGAGATGTTCTCTGCTGGGACAGAATGCAGAGATAATAGGTGCTCTCTGCTTGCACATAATAGAGGGGAATAGAGATGACATCCACTAATAGAAGAGATTGAGAGGTTCCTTTTGTTGGGACACAATGGGCAGGAGACAAGTGCCCTCTGCCAGTACAGAATGATGAGGAGAGATGACCTTTGCTAGTATAGAGAGAGATGTCCAATCCACAATATTAGCGATAGAGACATGTCCTCTGCCGGTCCCGAATATTGAGAAGAAAGATGTGTCCTGTGCTAGTCCAGAGTATTGAGGAGAGAGAGACGTGTAATCTGCCGGTCCAGGATATTGAGGAGAGAGAGAGACGTGTACTCTGCAGGTTCAGGATATTGAGGAGAGAGAGACGTGTCCACTGCCGGTCCAGGATATTGAGGAGAGAGAGATGTGTTCACTGACGGTCCCGAATATTAAGGAGAAAGAGACTTGTCCACTGCTGGTCCAGGATATTGAGGAGAAAGTGACGTGTCCACTGCTGGTCCAGGATATTGAGGAGAAAGTGACGTGTCCACTGCTGGTCCAGGATATTGAGGAGAGAGAGACGTGTCCACTGCCGGTCCAGGATATTGAGGAGAGAGAGACGTGTCCACTGCCGGTCCAGGATATTGAGGAGAGAGAGACGTGTCCACTGCCGGTCCAGGATATTGAGGAGAGAGAGACGTGTCCACTGCCGGTCCAGGATATTGAGGAGAGAGAGACATGTCCACTGCCGGTCCAGGATATTGAGGAGAGAGAGACGTGTCCACTGCCGGTCCAGGATATTGAGGAGAGAGAGACGTGTCCACTGCCGGTCCAGGATATTGAGGAGAGAGAGACGTGTCCTGTGCCAGTGAAGAATGAATATTGAGAGAGCTGTGTCCTCTGCTAGTCCCAAATGAATATTGAGGAGTGATGTGTCTTCTCCCAGTCCAGAATGGAGAGCCAATAAAGATCCCTCTGCTATTACAGAATGGAGAGAAGATAGAGTTGGCCTCTGTTGGGACAGGATAGAAAAGAGAGGTTTCCTCTGTTGGGACAGAATAGGAGGGTACTTAGATGCCAGGACAGACTAGAGAGGTTCTTCTTCTGGTACAGAATAGAGGGTAGGTAGCGATGCCATCCACTGGTACAGAACGGAGGGGAGATTGAAGGATGTGCAGTACAGAATAGCAGCCTTTTATTTCGGCAGAGTGAGTTTGGCTGCCGTCTTATCTGAAGTGTTTCCTGAGGTAGGATATTAAAACAGCTGCAGGAAAGAGACGGCCAGATAACTCTGTGAATGGCAGGCGTCATTGATATACTTGCTGATTTTGTAGCTCTAGTTTAGCTGTATAGTGTATAATGAGTTACTGTATATAAATATCTCATGTCTTTCCAATTCAGCCTCTCCCAAACACTAGCTGTGGGGTGGAGGAGATTCATTCCTTTCTTGGAGGAAAACATTTGAAGCAGCTGTGAGAATCTAAGTCAGAGTGCCACATTCACATTCATTGGGTGTTTTCCTCTGGTTCAGTAAGCTTCCAACCCCTGCAACCCATTGATGTTTCTGGTATATCCCACCCCAGTATGGACCCAACCTCCATACCTGCAGTGAGATGACCCTTCCAGTAAACAGAGCTATCCTCCCTTTTATGTTCTTCTGTAAGAGAAGCACAGTGGAGTCTTCTTGTACCCATTCGGCTTTACACCCTCAGTGAGTATATTCCCACCTCCCTGCCTGCTCTTGCCCCAAGTGTTCACTCCACATTGCATATCTCCTGTGTAGCTGGGCAACTTCAGACAACTTCCACCTTCAGGGGGGCACACAGCAGATGAAGTACTGACACACATATATACAGCGGGTATAATAAATGTTGAACACGTCACCATTTTTTCTCAGTAAATATATTGACATGAAGTTTTCACCACATGTCAGTAACAACCCATGCAATCTATACATACACAGAAACCAAAACAAATAACTTCAGAAATTAAGGTATGTGTAATAAAATGGAATGACACAGGGAAAAAGTATTGAACACGTGAATAAAAGGGAGGTGCATCTTTGGATGCCATTATACACACAGCATGTTTGGAGGTCAAATGGCACTGCACATCACCCCAAAAACACCATACCAACGGTTACGTTTGGAGGTGAGAACATCATGGTGTGGGGCTGTTTTTCAGCATACGGCACTGGCAAACTTCATATCATTGGAGGAAGGATGAATGGAAAAATATACATTCTTGATTAAAAATCTGCTACTATCTACCGGGATGATGAAGATGAAACGAGGGTGGACCTTTCAGCAAGACAATGATCCCAAAAACAAAGCCAAGGAAACTCTCAATTGGTTTCAATGAGAGAAAATAAAGCTGCTAGAATGGCCCAGCCAATCACCTGACTTGAATCCAATAGAAAATCTATGGAAAGAACTAAAGATCAGAGTTCATAGAAGAGGCCCACGGAACCTTCAAGATTTGAAGACTGTGTGGAAAAATGGGCCAAAATCACACCTGAGCAATGCATGCAACTAGTTTCTCCATACAGGAGGTGTCTTGAAGCTGTCATTACCAAAATAATTTTGTACGAAGTATTAAATAAATTTACATTGACGTGTTCAATACTTTTTCCCTGCGTCATTCCATTTTATTACAAGTAACGTAATTTCTGAACATATTTGTTTTGGTAGTCCCCGGCACACATACGGTAACCCCGCAGTGCCTGGTTACCAGTGCATGTGTGGTATCTCCTAGGTACCCTGCCTGCAGCTTATGTGTGTATACCCCAAGTGCACGCTCCTCTGTTCATGTGCATTACCCCTTGACATCCAGTCCCCAGCTCATGTGCTTTAACCTATCAGTCTCAGCATATGTGTAATTATCCTTCATTGCCCATTCCTCAAGGTGTGTTAACCCCTCAGTGCCTAATATCCTGCTATAGTGTGTTTAAACCCTCAGCAAAGGGTACCCAGCTATTGTGTTGACCTGTTGATACCCAGTTCCCAACACTCGTGTTCACCCCTCAGCTACCAGTCCTCAGTGCACAGTCCCAAATGCATGTATGTACAGTAGCCTTTATATTAATATCCATATCATGTGTGTCAAAGATCTCTTGACCCCTGTTCCCTTTGCTCTCTACCTTTGCTATAATACTAAATGTGAATACTGGTGAAACTTCTGCACTACCTGAAAGTGAATACAAAAGACAAGTAATAATCTTCCCTTGTGACGTAATTGTGCGCTGTGATTAGCCAAAGCATTGCACCTGACCTGTGGTCAGGTGCATTGCTTTGGCCAATCACAATGCACGGTCAGGGTGCAGTGCGTGGTGGGGCGTCCCCCTACTGTTCGTGTTTTCGCCGAGAATTCAAATGGCTGATGTTTGACTCGAACATTTAACCCAACATTATATGAAACCTTCCACTTGCATAAAATGACAACAATCAAGGACTTGCACCCTTCCCATAAATGTACCGCATTCATGAATAACACACATTAGTTAGTCATTTATTGTCATAATTGGTAGTTTTGGAAAGCCAGCTGGGGGGGGATGAAGCCAGGTGAGTTGTGTGAAGTTTGGCATACCCAGCATCTGTTGACACACTGATAATATCTGAGAATTGTGAAATACACTGTGTCACAGCAGTACATATATAGGAGTTTAAAAAAAAAAACACCTTTTGTTTGCAACAAATTTGATGGTGTATGATAGAAGACTGATGGCTCCATTCACATGCAGAAGAGTGAAATGGTGATGCATGCCTGCTTCTGTCCTGTGGGTGAAATAACATGGGTGGGGGGTCCTTGTTCGGTCCCAGAAAGGCCACAGCTTGGGGTCTAGACACTGCTGACTGACTCTGAGCTGTCGGGAAGAGAATTAAATGATGTTGTCTTTGTCCTGCAGATCTACCTTGGTGGTTGCTTCTCATCCGCCAGAAATCACTCATTGGTGTCCTTCCCAAGGGCCATGAAATCTACAAAATCACCAAGATTGCTGTCATTCCGCTGTCCACGGCAGAGCCACAAGATTTGGAGCTTGATGTAAGTGCCCTAGATAGCTGTTGTACTGATTTAGGTCGTGTTTGTACCATTTATGATGGACTGAAGAGTGACAGAAGGCTTTGTACAGATAATGGTGTCTCCTGTTTGAGAGAACAGTAAAATGTAGATTTAGTAGGATACAGAGAATATTCTGGGTAAGGATGAGAGTAATTTTATAGAGACAATATTGATGCTGGGTAGAGCTGGTTGTTGTATACAGAGTAAATGTCAGGTGATGAGCTATTTGTTTTACTTTCTGATCACCAACATGCTCTTCCATTTCTCAGCTGTGCAAGAAACACCATTTCGGCATCAACAAACCAGAGAAGATCAGCCATTCTCCAGATGACTCCAAATTCCTTCTGAAGACCCTCACACAGATCAAATCCAATGTCTCTGCTCCCAATAAGAAGAAGGTCAAACCCTTTATTTCTCCCAGCATGCAACTGAAATGTGGTGGCCTTATTGTAGGTAGAAGACAAATAATGAGGAGTTTGGCCAGTGTGTGCTCTGCAGGGAGAGTGGTCTGTGTGGGAGGTTCCTCCAGTGCAGGTCTCTGTTGGGTGCTTGTGTAAGTAGCAGGGGTTGGGCATATGAGATGGCGGTCCATGACATGGGATGCTGTACTGAGGTAGGACTGGGCTTGTCGGAGGTGTATGAAGGGTGGTCCATGATGTGTGTTGCTGCATGGAGGGAGGTATGAGAACTAAGCAAAGGAGATTTCACTGTCTGTGAATGAGAGTCTGCAGTGTGTCAAGGTATAAATGGGGGGGGGGGGGGGAGTAATGGGTTGTCATGTGAGTAAGGGAAGAACAGGAGGGTTGTAGATCACATGAGAAGGTGCATGAATGGGCAATGTAAGTACATGTATCTTATTTTGTATGTTAGTACTCTTCATAATAGTAGCAGCACTATCTGAAATGGCAGGAGGATAATTTAATAAAACATTATACATTGTGCTCATTTGCTCAGTAGATGCTTCATTGCTGATTGGAGCCACAAGTAGCAGCTCAGATCTACTTGGTGGCTCTTGCACGCAATCCCAAGTCCGAGCTCCTCATTTGGCCCTAGCACGCCATCCCAGGTCAGAGCTCCTCACTGGCCCTGGCACGCATCCCAAGTCAAAGCTCCTCACTGGCCCTGGCACGCATCCCAGGTCAGAGCTCCTTACTGGCCCTGGCACGCATCCCAGGTCAAAGCTCCTTACTGGCTCTGGCTTACCATCCAAGCTGCTGACTTAGAGGAGAGACTTGTTCTGGCACATAAAATAATTTTTTAAGTTATTTTGAATGGATTTTTTTTCTATCTAGAGAGCCTGGTCATTTTTCCAGAAGAGTCTGTCCTTAATAAATTTAATCTCCATGATCTTGTTGTTTTGAGATCTACAACTGGTATAGCTTTAATTAACTCATTGGATTACAGGTTAAGGAAAGTAAGGAGAAGGAGAAGCTTGAGCGGAGGCTGCTGGATGAATTGTTCAAAATGTTCATGGACTCGGACTCCTTCTACTACAGCTGGACCTATGACCTGACCAACTCTGTGCAGAGGCAAAGCACAAGTGAGAAGAATGAGCTGCCTCTGTGGAAGAAGGTTGGTACCCACAGGGATATGTCTACTTGCTCTGCATTTTTTTATTTTTTTATTATTGTGTGCTGCATCTTTAATGGAGGTTGAGTGAGGAATGAAGGGGAGTGTGTCTTCCTACTACCTGTTGGCCCCTGCTTTCTATGTGTGTGCTGCGTGAGGGGCTCCCTAGATTCATTCTGGTGTGTCAGCAGTGTCAAGGGTGCCCCAACTGTGCATTGGGCAAAAAGGCTCCACATTGTGTTGATGGAGTAAGGGTTGCTACTAGTTAGGTGTTTATCAGGGTGAAGGCCTCTCCTCTTTGTGTGTTGTTGGAGTGAGGTTTTACCTTGTTTGTGTTGCGTAAGTTGTACACATTGTGTGCTGATGGTGTGAGGGGCTCCCTGGTTATGTGTTGTGAAGGGCACCATTATCATATATGAGGGATGCCCTTTTTGTGTGTTTGCATTGTGAGGATGCTGTATTTGTGTTGGCGCTATAAGGGGTGCTCATATTTGTGTTTTGGTGGCATAGGGGGCGCTTTTGGTGGTGTGCTGGCAATGTAAATCGAGCTAGTAAAAAGAGAGGAAGGCACCTCTAAGTGCAGTATTGACAATTTATTTAGTAAAACATGGATAAATTGCACTTACAAGATAAATAGTTAAAAAGACTCATCGTGTGATGTAATAAAATCCAGGTGGGACATCCAGCCGTCCAGCAGCAAACTCTGTCTATAGCAGTAGTTCTCAACCTGTGGGTCGCGACCCCTTTGGGGGTCGAACGACCCTTTCACAGGGGTCCCCTAAGACCATCAGAAAACACATATTTCCAATGTGTAAAGAGCAGCTACTGTGTAGAAAGCAGCTGCTGTGTTGAAAGCAGCTACTCTGTTAAAAGCAGCTACTGTGTTGAAAGCAGCAGTATTGGAGGTAAAACGACACTCATGAATTATAATTACTGGGTAAATAATTTTATGTTTGGGGGTCACCACAACATGAGGAACTGTATTAAAGGGTCATGGCATTAGGAAGGTTGAGTACCACTGGTCTATAGGATCAGGAAGTAGAGTTCAGGATGTGCCTGTGCATCAAAATGAACCTCGGTCTGCAGAAGGAGCCTATTGAGCATGCTCTGAAATGCATTACCGCCCCCTTCACCTCCTACATCCGACTCTGCTCTCCAAGCTTCATTTGGTGCACAGGCACACCCTGGACTCTACTTCCTGATTCTATAGACAAGAGTTTGCTGCTGGATGGCTGGATGTCCCACCTGGATTTTATTACATCACACGATGAGTCTTTTTAACTATTTATCTTGTAAGTGCAATTTATCCATTGTTTACTAAATAAATTGTCAATACTGCACTTAGAGGCACCTTCCTCTCTTTTTCTTGTTACTACAGTTGTGACCAAAATTATTCAACCCCCAATGCTGTAAAGGGGTTTAGGGACTATAGTGTACATTTGGAATTGTATTCAGAATCAAATCCTACAAGGACGTTGTAACTACCCAAATGCAACTAAAATGACATCAATTGTTTATGTAATACAGTAGTAAATGGTTCTTATGTGGTTTCTTCATTGCCACAATTATTCAACCCCTTAAAGACTACCACTCTGAAGAACAGAGGTTCATACAGGTGCTTTCCATCAGGTATTGAAAACACCTGTGGATGTCACCGAGCAGCAATCAAGCATAATAAGCACCAATTAGGCAGCTTTAAAATGACTGTGATACTCAGCTCCTTCTAGACATTTACTGGTGTGGTTACAAACATGGTGAAGGCAAGAGAATGGTCCAGGAAGACAAGAGAAGAGGTGATTTCTCTTCACAGGAAGGGCAATGGCTATAAGAAGATTGCAAAGATGTTAAACATACCAAGAGACACCTTAGGAAGCATCATTCGCAAATTCAAGGCAAAGGGCACTGTTGAAACGCTACCTGGTCGTGGCAGAAAGAAGATGCTGACTTCGACTGCTGTGCGCTACCTGAAGCGTAGAGTGGAGAGAAGTCCCCGTGTGACTGCTGAGGAACTGAGAAAAGATTTGTCAGATGTGGGTACAGAAGTTTCAGCCCAGACAATAAGACGCACACTGCGTAATGAAGGCCTCCGTGCCAGAACTCCCAGGCGTACCCCCTTGCTGTCTCCAAAGAATAAGAAGAGTCGACTGCAGTATGCCAAAAGCCATGTGGACAAACCACAAAAGTTGTGGGATAGTGTTCTGTGGACTGATGAAACAAAATTAGAACTGTTTGGGCCCATGGATCAACGCTATGTTTGGAGGAGGAAGAACAAGGCCTATGATGAAAAGAACACCTTGCCTACTGTGAAGCATGGTGGAGGGTCAATCATGCTTTGGGGCTGTTTTGCTTCTGCAGGTACAGGGAAGCTTCAGCGTGTGCAAGGTACCATGAATTCTCTTCAGTACCAGGAGATATTGGATGGAAACGTGATGCAGTCCGTCACACACCTGAGGCTTGGGAGACGTTGGACCTTTCAACAGGACAATGATCCCAAGCATACCTCCAAGTCCACTAGAGCATGGTTGCAGAGGAAAGGCTGGAACATTTTGGAGTGGCCATCGCAGTCACCAGACTTAAATCCGATTGAGAACCTCTGGTGGGACTTAAAGAAAGCAGTTGCAGTGCGCAAGCCTAAGAATGTGACTGAACTGGAGGCCTTTGCCCATGAAGAATGGGCGAAGATACCCGTAGATCGCTGCAAGACACTTGTGTCAAGCTATGCTTCACGTTTAAAAGCTGTTATAACTGTAAAAGGATGCTGTACTAAGTACTAAGATTGAATGTCACTTGGGGGTTGAATAAAACTGATAATGCTGTGAGCACAGAAAAGACATTTGTGGTTATTTCATTATAACTGTTATGTTATATTTGTCTGACCTACAAGTGCCTCTTTAATGTAAATGTAAGCAAGATGACTGAATGATCAAAAGCAATGTCAAACTGGCCAAAACACTCAATTTCAGTGGGGGTTGAATAATTTTGGTCACAACTGTACATTAGAGCCTTGCTTCCACTCTAAGAAGAGCTGCCTCAGTGTTACTGCTGCCATCCATCCATCCATCCCTGATATCCATCTGGCACCTTTATCCTACAGCTGCAGAGGTTGGGCTCCAACAAGCGCGCCCTATATAATATACATTTTCTAATGTAAATGGAGCTCCTGCTTGTGTGTTGGTGGCAAGAGGTGCGCCTTTAGTTGTGTCGGCAGTGTGAGGGTCACTGCCTGTTGTGTGTCAGTGGTGCAAGGGGCGCCCCTGTTGTGTGTCCACATTCAGGGGTGCTCCTTGTGTTTCAGCATGGTATAGTTGTGTGACGGCAGTAGGGGGGCGGGGGAGCTCCTGGTTGTCTGTTGGCAGTGTGAGGAACACTACTGACCGTGTAGTATCGGTATGAGGGGCAATCCTGGTTATGTGTGCATTTTTTTGTCATTATTAGGTGGATGAGCGATTCTTCTGGAACAGACACATGCTGCAGGATCTCATAGAGCTCCAGGTGACATATATGCGGTTGTATAGCTTCCACAGGTGGAATGATCCTTTTAATATCCATAAGTGACCTCATACATATATTTTAGATCAGTCAGGATTTTGGAACTCTTATTCAGAATTTAACTGTTCTGCTTGGTTAGTTCCTCATCACATTTGCAGCTTATTATGAGGAATGATTAAACAGAACAATGAGTCCTTCTTCTTTTTTTTTTATTTTTTTATTTTTTATTTTTGATGGGAATATACATACAGTTATTAGAGGTATTGATCAGATTGTCCAATAACTATACAATTTTCATTGTATATTGTACTCTGTCAAACCAAATAGATTGTAAACCTTTGCATAGTAAAGTGCTGAAGTTTTATATTGCCTAGTCCAGCAACTATTCCTTCTAATATGTGAGGATTTAGGTTTTACTCGAAGGACAGTTGAATTTGGCTTGTAATATATTGTAGAGCGATTAGGAATCAGCCAGTCAGTGACAATAATATTATAATAGGCATTCCAACTGCTGCTCGCTGCACAGCTTCGGAGGTGGTGATGAAATATATAATTAAAGCGATTTCTAAAGGTTCACTTTTTTTTTTTTAATGTAACATAACATACGCATCATACCTACTTGCTGAGTGCAGTGGTTTTGTCCAAAACAGCCTGGATTCTCCTCTTCTCTGGTTCCCCGCAGGCTCTTCTAGCTCCTCCTATCTGTCGGTTGCCCCCACAGCAAGCAGCTTGCTATGGGGGCACCCGCTGCTCCATGTGTCCATTCTCACACGGAGCCTCGACTTGGTCCTTCCCCTCTCTCTCTTCTCATTGGATGACTGGCTGTGATTGACAGCAGCGGGAGCTATTGGCTCCCTCTTGCTGTCTCAGCCAATGAGGAGGCAGAGACCCGAGACAGCCGAGACTGTCATTCACATCACTGGGTCGCGATGAGGCTCTGGTAAGTATTGAGGGGGCTGGGGGCACTGCTGCACACAGGTTTTTTTTTTACCTTCATGCATAGAATGCATAGAAAACCCTTCAGCCTTTACAACCACTTTAAGGCTTCATTTACATGGACTAAACGGGAAGGATGGGCAAATCTGCAGTGCAGGCTATCGCATTTTGACAGCTGACCAGTCATGAAATGACTGAAATTGAAGTGTGTATGGCCAACTCAAGTTTGGCCCCTGAGATTTGTTGATGTTTGGTAGAATCCATTCTCTCTCAAGCCACATAAGTTTTCCTGTACCTCTGGCTGCCACAAAGCCCCAAGCATTAATTTAATGCTTGGGGTGGAATGGGTGAAGAGGAGAGGAAAGTTTTAAGGTGTTTAATTTTCTTCAAAAGCGCCTTCTTTTTTTTTTTTTTTTTTTTTTTTTTCTGTAAATAAGTTCAGTTTTATTTAATTTTTTAATGTTTAATTTTCATTCTCATTTTATTTAAATCCACTTTGTCTTACAATAATTGTGGCTTACTTGATTTTTGTGTACTTTGGCTATGGGAAGGCTGGTCCTTGTGCAATGTATATGAAATCCGTCAAATAGTAGTGTATCCAATGGAAAGGTGCTAAACTTCTGCATGTGCCACATGTTGTCTTTTTCCAGCCTCTTAAATTCAGCACTTATTAATTTGTCTTTTTTACTTAAAAAAAAAAAAAAAAAATTGGCAAAACATTTATTCAATCAAAAGTTCCCAAACTTGACGTAAATGCGTAAATGCGTAGGTTTGTTTATCTAACCTATCTGTATGCAGACTATATGAAATACATTTTGTGAACATCATACTATGACCTGTGCATAGAGATTTATAAATACTGTGGATTTGAGTGTCTGTATAGGATTAGGAGGTGTATTGTGTGTCAGACCAGTGCAGAGAGCTTGTAGTCATATATTTCATATGTGTAGGACCAGCAGGGAGGATACTGGATCCTGCCCATCATACAGGGCTTTGTGCAGATAGAGGAGCTGGTGGTGAACTATAACGAGTCTTCAGATGATGAGAAGAGCAGCCCAGAGACCCCTCCTCAGGAAAACATGTGTGTGGATGACATACACCCCCGATTCCTGGTGGCCCTCATTTCCAGAAGGAGCCGTGATAGAGCAGGTAAGCCTTACGTCACTATCACAGGTGGGAGGGGTTGAGTCTGCTTGGGGCCCTGTGATTCAACGTGATGTCCCTGTGTTTCCTGTGGTTGAAAATTTGTCTGTGGGGTACTTTTAGCAGGCGGGTAGAGAGATGTCTTTTTGGTGTGCTGCTGGTGGGGAAGAAGTCTCTGTTGGGTGTTGCGGGTGTGTGGGGGATATTTTTGGTCAGGACGTCCTGGCAAAGGGGTTTTAGTCTCTTTGGTGTGTGTCTAGTGGAAGGGGTTATGTCTTTGTAGGGTGTCAGTAGTGGGGGTATAAGTCTCTGTGGGGTGTCAGTGCTGGGTGGGGGAGGGGGGAGTTTTTTTTTCTGTGGGGTGTCACGAGAAGATGGAAATATTGCTGTGTTGATGTGGTGATTGTACTTTCCAACTTTCTTTGTTGGATGGGTTCCATCTGCTTGGTCAGTCACTGCACTTTATGGAGGAATAACTTCCTGTAACCTCACAACTCTGATGATTCATGCTGCAGAGTTACATAGTTAGTCTGGCTGAAAAAAGACAAAAGTCCATCCAGTTCAACCATTAAAAAAAAAAAGTTATAATCCTACACCCACAGTTGATCCAGAGGAAGGCAAAAAAACCCAGAAAAGCACGATCTAATTTGCTCCTGCAGGGAAAAAAATTCCTTCCTGTTCCCCCGAGAGGCAATCGGATATTCCCTGGATCAACTTTACCTATAAATGTTATATCCAGTTATATTCTGTGTATCTAAGAAAGAATCCAGGACTTTTTTAAAGCAATCCACTGAGCTGGCCAGAACCAACTCTTGAGGGAGTCTATTCCACATTTTCACAGCTCTCACTGTGAAGAAACCTTTCTGTGTTTGGAGATTACATTTCTTTTCCTCCAGACATAAAGAGTGCCCCCTTGTCCTCTGTGATGACCTCACGGTGAATGCATGTAGCAGCATGAATGGTTTGAGTTGTAATGACTACTTGTAATGATACCACACAATTGCAACTTATGTCTTACTGGTGAATGGGGAAGATGTCTCTCTGGGGCATTGCTGGTGAAGAGGGGTGCAAACCTCTGTGGGGCATCACCAATGAAAAGGGGAAGATGTCCTAGATTGAAAGCTCCAAGGATCAGGCCCTCCTATCCCTCTTGTATTGAACTGTATTGTTGCTGTATTGTCTCCCTTTATATTGTAAAGTGCTGAGCAAACTGTTGGCGCTATATAAATCCTGTATAATAATAATAATATAAATCCTGTATAATAATATAAATCCTGTATAATAATAATAATAATATAAATCCTGTATAATAATAATATAAATCCTGTATAATAATAATATAAATCCTGTATAATAATAATAATATAAATCCTGTATAATAATAATATAAATCCTGTATAATAATAATAATATAAATCCTGTATAATAATAATAATGTCAGTGGAGTGTTGCCATTGAGGAAAGAGTGGGAGTGTTTATGGTAGGCGATGGGGGAGATGCCTTTGTGGGAGAAGGGATGTTGGGGGGGGGGGGGGGGGGGTGTTTGTCAGTGAGGGAGGGGGGATCTCTATGGGGCTGATGAGGGGGGAAATGTCTTGTGGGGGGCGATGGTAGGGGATGTGTTGTCAGTAGGTGTATATAAAGATTCTTTCTTCTTCTAGGAATGAGATACAAGCGTCGTGGAGTGGATAAAGCTGGGAATGTGGCAAACTATGTGGAAACAGAGCAGTTCATCCACGTCCACAATCACACACTCTCCTTTGTACAGACCCGTGGCTCTGTGCCAGTCTTCTGGAGCCAAGTGGGGTATCGCTATAATCCGCGTCCTCGCCTAGATAAAGGTACATGTCATGGAATCTTGGAAGGTGCCTAATAAAAGGCTGAGTCACCTCAGATGGGTGCTCTGCGTGCCATGCAAGGTCTGTTCAATGTGTGGTGTCTGCACCATGGACAATCTGTGCTGCGTGTATATTCTGTACTGTGAATGGACCCACCTTCTTCACTTCTCAGTAGTGCAGCTGCTCCAGAGGCAATGGATGGCAGAGGGAGCACAACTATTTATTTCATCCTTAAGGGCTAAGTTCACCTTTTTGTAGAAAAAAAAAAAAAAAAAAAAATCTGTTTGCAGGCAAAAAAATTTATTATAATTTTTATTTATTTTTTTTTACTCTACATCCTGTAAAATAGGGTTACACCGATACCTGTGCCGATACTAGACATTTGCACAAGTATTGGTACTCCTGCAAATGCACCGATACCTGAAACTGATATCTTTTTAGTTTTGGTTCTTGCAGCTGTCAGCGAGATTCCATAGCTTACAGTGGAAATGTGAAAAAAAGAATGCCGGCAATTAGTGGTTATTAAGGACCAGGCCTCCGGGTCCTGCTGACAGCTGAAGTGTAATTAAATGGGCATGAGGAGCGACTCTTCACCTGTACACTTTGCTATGCATGGAATGAGGAACAGCCTGGGTGCCTTTCTCAGCCCAGTGAAGACTTTCTTCTCTCTGGCCTCAGAGCTCCCCTCCTCCCTCCACAGGGAGAGAAGCATGCTGATTGGCTAATGAGGAACTTGGGTTTAACCCTGTGCTACCCCCCCCCCCCCCCCCAGGCTGGCTGAGGCTGCAATTAGGAGTCCAGTGTTTAATGTACTGCCTGCAGGGAGAGGAGACACACTGGCTAATCAGGCTAGACCAGTGTTTCTCAACTCCAGTCCTCATGGACCCCCAACAGGTCATGTTTTCAGGATTTCCCTCAGATGAAACAGCTGCGGTAATTACTAAGGCAGTGAAACTGATCAAATCACCTGTGCAAAATAATGGAAATCCTGAAAACATGACCTGTTGGGGGTCCATGAGGACTGGAGTTGAGAAACACTGGGCTAGACTGACCCCCATGGTTTGACCCTGCGCTGCCCTGTGAGTGTGGACTGGGCCACAGCTGCATTGTAATCAGGACCATTGTTAACCCTGTACTGCCTATATACAGTATATGTATGTGTGTATCTCTCTCTCTCTCTCTCTCTCTCTCTCCCCCCTTCCCCATCTCCCCCCCTCTCTGTCTCTCTCCCCTCCCTCTCTCTCCCCTCCCTCCCTCTCCCCCTCCCTCCCTCTCCCCCTCCCTCCTTCTCTCCCCCTCCTTCTCTCCCCCTCCTTCTCTCCCCCTCCTTCTCTCCCCCTCCTTCTCTCCCCCTCCTTCTCTCCCCCTCCTTCTCTCCCCCTCCTTCTCTCTCCCTCCTTCTCTCTCTCTATCTCCCCCGTGTGTGTGTGTGTGTGTATATATACAGTAATAATCTCCGACAGGCTGTAGTGTCAACCCTTTGGCGTCTGCCATGCTGGGTATGTAGTGCCATAGAGAATCCTCCCTTTTTTCTTTTTTTTTTCTCCCTCTCTTGCTACTGTTTCTCTATCTTGGACCCCCCTCTCCCCCCGCACGCTTTTGCCCCTTTGTCTTTCTCTCACCCTACACCCACACCCCACTCTCATCCTGACCTCTGCACCCCATCCCTGCTGCTCCTCCTCTTCATTATGATCTCCCTAATCGTCAGTAATTTTTATTGGCAAGTACTTTAAAAAAAAAAAAGTATCGGTACTCATTGCTAAAAAAAAGTGGTATCAATACATCGCTACTGTAATTTGTTCACTAAACGCTGTGAATGAATGCGGGCAGAGCCCCACATGGCCATGCTCTAATTGAGACAGCAGGTGTCCCAATTGGGAGATTTCCCTTCACTTCCTGTCCCAAAGCCAAAACAGGAAGTGAAAGGAAATCTTTCCAAACTGAGGGAATCACAGGGGTGTCACCAAGGTCACCAGAACTAGCGTCCCTATTGGAAGATTTCCCCTCTATTACTGTTCTGGTGTCAACCGAAAATTTGGGATTTCTTTTACTTTCAATGATAATGGTAAAGAGGACAAATAGAGAGGGTGAATCTCCCTAACAAGTGCACACCACATTAAAAATGGACACTCTCCACCCAATAAAAAACTAAAAAAAGAATGTGTTGCCTTTAGTTACACTTTAACACTCTAAGAGATGCGGGATATGTCAAAAAGTTTATTTTTTAATGCTTCAATTATCGGTATTCTATGAGTGTTTTATTGTGTTATAACCTTCAGTGATCTATAATGAGGAAGAATTGTGTTATTTTATTCCACTGATCAGTATATATGAGACAGAATATTATGTCCTGTTAATCAGTATGTACTGTGGATTCTTGGGTTTCATACACTCCTGAATTGTAAGTGTTAGTATTACTCTCAAGCTAATGGTATATACGTCATAATATTATGAAGTATATTATTATTATTATATATTGATTTAAAACTATTGAATTGTATATTTTTTACACCAGTGATCAGTATATTGTACAGAAAGTTGCGTTCAGTCTGGTTTGATTCCTTCCTTTAGGTGAGAAGGACACCAGCCCATATTTCTGCCTACACTTTAATAAAGAACTTGAGATCTATAAGAAGCAGGTAGGTCTTTCTGTCATTCAGGGTTGGGATGCAAGTGATGATGTGTTCTTGTATTTATGACCAGGCCTCTTGTGGATCTTTGTACATGACAGGTTATCGTTAATCTTGTGGACCAGGCTGGTAGGGAGAAGATCATTGGCGATGCCTACCTGAAGCAGGTCCTGATGTTTAATTGCCCCAATCTCACCTACATCAGCTTTGACTTTCATGAACATTGGTAGGTTCATCTTCCCGATTTATTGTATTCCTCTCTTGTAGGCCAGATTTGTGTGGCCCTTACACCGCACAGTGCCAACATTACTGAGCTGTGGCAGCATTAACTCAGACGGTTATTAATAAATATCAAACAGACTGACGTAGAGCTTGGCTATTATGCCCATCTGCTTTCTCCAGCTGCTGGTCTGGTTTGTCTTGTCACCAGATTAGTACTAAAAATATGATGGATTCCCTGCATTAGCTAGAAGTAGGATTTTTATTTTTTTTTTAGTTTGATAAATGGCACAGGGTACATCTCTTACGTTTCATAGTTCTTCTTTTTTTTTTTTTTTTGTTTTAATAATTGTAAGTCCAAAAAATATAAGAGCTGTATCCTTTTCCATTTATGAGGGCAGGTTCACCTACCCGCAGTGGAAAAGGTTTTCCACAGCTGGAAATGAACTGGAAAATTTCTGTACGTCACTCAGCAGGGGGCTACTCTGAACTGCTCAAGGATGACCAGATATCCACACAGTATACGGGTCTTAACATGATATTGTAGTTTTGTGATCCACACTTTGATTCCTTCTGGAGCTGCTTTAGGGTTCTTCCGAGAGATGCAAGCTGAAGTCCATAAAGCACTTTTATTTCACACGGCAACAATCATAGAACCTGAGCCATGACTAGAGCCTGAGACTTGGCTACATGCCACATCCTGGTAGGATTTTATACACAGAGCTTCTTAGTAATTAAACATACATAAAAAAGTACACTTAAGAGGGGTGCAGTTCTCTGCCTGAGAGTCACAGGGGAAGCAAACAGGCAGCTGCCAGCAGCCTATCAAAATCACTGACAGACTGAAATTTGTAAGGGCTGTATGCCGGGTATACACACACATGGGCAGTACTTGCATACACAGATGTATGCGCTGCCCTGTACAGAAGTACCTCTCTGATACGCTTATGTCAGTGTACAGCTGCTGCATATTTCATTGGTTTTAACAGGCTGCTTGCAGTGGTCTGTACACTGCACCCGTCACTCCCAGGTGGAGAATTGTGCCTGAATGTATGCTTTATGGCCCTCTTGCAGAAATTGGCATGAAGCCAAATCATTTATTATATCAATGCTACAATATTAATAATTTGTGTGTGTGTGTATACATTGGATATAAAAAGTCTACACACCCCTGTTAAAATGTCAGGTTTCTGTGATGTAAAAAAAAAATGAGACAAAGCTAAATAATTTTAGAACTTTTTCCACCTTTAATGTGACCTATAAACAGTACAACTCAATTGAAAAACAAACTGAAATATTTTAGGGGTGAAGTAAACCTAAAACACTAAAATAATGTGGTTGCAAAAGGGTGCACATCCTCTTATAACTGGGGATGTAGCTGTGTTCAGAATTTAGCAATCACATTCAAAATCATGTTAAATAGGAGTCAGTACACACCTGCCATCATTTAAAGTGCCTCTGATTAACCCCAAATAAAGTTTAGCTGTTCTAGTAGGTCTTTCCTGACATTTTCTTAGTCGCATCCTACAGCAAAAGCCATGGTCCTCAAAGAGCTTCCAAAGCATGATATGCTGGGCTGTGGGGTAGAGTGGCAAGATGGAAGCCTTTTCTTACAAAGAAAAACATCCAAGCCCGGCTACATTTTGCAAAAACACATTTGAAGTCTCCGAAAAGCATGTGGGGAAAATGTGTTATGTTATGGTCTGATGAAACTGAGGTTGAAGTTTTTAAAATTTCCATAATACAAAAGATATGTTTAGCACAAAAACAGCACTGTGAATCACCAAAAGAACACCATACCCACAGTGAAGCATGGTGGTGGCAGCATCATGCTTTGGGGCTGTTTTTCTTCAGCTGGAACTGGGGGCCTTAGTCAAGGTAGAGGGAATTATGAACAGTTCCAAATACCAGTCAATATTGGCACAAAACCTTCAGGCTTCTGCTAGAAAGCTAAACATGAAGAGGAACTTCATCTTTCAGCATGACAATGACCCAAAGCATACATCCAAATCAACAAAGGAATGGCTTCACCAGAAAAAGATTCAAGTTTTGGAATGACCCAGCCAGAGCCCAGACCTGAATCCAATCAAAAATCTGTGGGGTGATCTGAAGAGGACTGTGCACAGGAGATGCCCTCGCAATCTGACAGATTTGGAGTGTTTTTGCAAGGAAGAGTGGGCAAATATTGTCAAGTCAGGATGTGCCATGCTGATAGACTCATACCCAAAAAAGACTGAGTGCTGGAATCACATCAAAAGGTGATTCAACAAAGTATTAGTTTAAGGGTGTGCACATTTATGCAACCATATTTTTTTAGTTTTTTTTTGTTTTTACTTCCCTCCATCTAAAATATTTCAGTTTGTTGTTCAACTGAGTTGTACAGTTTAGTTCACATTAAAGGTGGAAAAAGTTCTGAAATGATTTATCTTTTGTCTCATTTTTCTACATCACAGAAACCTGACAAATTAACAGGGGTGTGTAGACTTTTTATATTGTGTGTGTGTGTGTAATTATTTAGAAACCCAAAAGAAATTCAGAACTTTAAAAGATAAGTTCACCACCTGTAACCTGTTACTCCTGTATTTAGGATGTAACATGTTACAGTACAGCACCTGCCCACACTCCCCTCACAGGGCTCCACCCTCACAACCACGTAATTAGTTCAGTTTTCTGTGAATTAATGAAATACAAGTACCATCTGCCACAGTGGCGGACGGCTTGTAGTTCTCAACGAACAGTGAAGTCGCTGGTGAGCGCCCTTGTAGTTCATTGATTCTTCCTGCAGTTCAGTAACTGTCTGCCCGGGAGGTACGGGCAAACAGCTGAGAGTCTGCAGGATCCTGGCATTGTATCCGTGATTTGCTGATTGTGGGTGCAATGCTTTACAGACTGCAGTGTAAAATGAGAAAAAAATGCACATATTTAATTTTTAAAAAATTTTTTTTACAATAGGGGAACTTATCCTTTAAATAATAAACCATTGTGCTACTGATCTTTTCTACATAACCTGTATACAACATTAATCTTCCTGTAAGTGACCAACGTGAGTCCAAAGTGTCCACAACAAATATAGTCCACAATGTCCACAGCAATTATTATTCAATCTTCTGGGAAAATCCAGGATACCAGGACAGCTCCAGCAGCAAAGACTGACAACTTGGCATCACCCCTTCTGAGGATGCACTTTGTGTGCGAAACGTGTTAAGGAGGAGCCATACACACCTGAAACGTCACGCCACCAGATCTAGGAGGTCCGGTGGCCCCATAACTATCCAGCTGGTCAGTTTTTCTAAATGGTTTATGAACGGTTTTGCTGCATGCTTTGTCTACATTTCATTGGCGATAGCCTCCATTTGCTTTTTATTTATGCATCACTTTTAACCATTATTAAAAGAATTTATATTTTGACCTACTACACTATGGCCACTATTCTCTGCTCCACATCAAGCATTTAACCCCCCAGGACCATATGGTGACCACCCTGAGGCCCAGAGGAGAGTGACTCATATAAGCTGACCCCCATCGCAGCTTCCACCAGTAGAGAAGATCTCTCGAGGCGCCAGTATTGTGGGACAGCCTGTCCAGTGTGAACTGCACCTTCCACAGGATAAGAGGGGACCTCTGGCTATTAATATTGCGCTTACCTAATGTGCATCTGAACGTGTATGTGACCAACTACAAGCCATCACCCGTGGCCTTCAAATCATCTGGATTTTTACAATTCTCTGCCAAGTTGTCAGTCTTTGCTGCTGGAGCTGTCCTGGTATCCTGGATTTTCCCAGAAGATTGAATAATAATTGCTGTGGACATTTTGGACTATATTTGTTGTGGACACTTTGGACTCACGTTGGTCACTTACAGGAAGATTAATATTGTATACAGGTTATGTAGAAAAGGTTTTGATAATTGCACTTTCAGGGGTGAAAGGTTGACTTTTCTTTGGGGTATTACACTTAGTCTTGTTTATTATCATTATGCTACTGAGCTCAGTGTGTTAACACTTTTTGATTCTGAATTAATAAAAGCAAAACATTTTATACACACTGACCACCAATAAAACATAGTAAGGATATTCAGGATTGTGGGGCCCCCTATGCTAGTCACACAAGACCTGGTCAATAAGACCAGACTGGCCCTGCCCCCTTGTCATTGCTGCTGATAATATATTAGAACTTCAGATCCTGATGGAGAATTATGGGTCATCTTCAGTAAATGGCCTGGGATACTATGTAATATTGAGATGGTCGTTCAGATGGGCTCCTCTTTACCTCTTCTCTGGTTGTGTTTCATGTCATCAGTCGTGGGATGAAGTTTGAGAATGTGCAGACGCTGACTGACGCCATCAGTGATATCATAACTGACATGAAGTGGTGTTGGTGAGTGTGCAGATTGTAAGACTCTGATTCTGAGACTTTGTGGAGATGGATACTTACATATGTCTACTTTATGGGTAGGGTGGATCAGGCTGGAGTCATCTGCAAGCAGGAAGGCATTTTTCGAGTGAACTGTATGGACTGCCTGGATAGGACCAATGTTGTTCAAGCTGCCATTGCTCGTGTTGTCATGGAACATCAGGTAATATTGTTGGATCTACAAAGATAATACACCTTTCCATGCACTTCCTACTTCATTATCTCTAATCTGCCCAGCACATTAAATGTTTCATATTTTCCTGGTCTCTCCACCTACCCTTCATTTTACCTTCTTGTCAGTCACATCGCCTAACTTCTTTTCAAATTTATATTGCTTATAGTCGCCCCCCCACCCCAACTTCTGTCATCTCATTTTCTACAGACGTTCTAGACCTATTCTGCCCTTTTTGATGCCTTCTAATGTGGTCATCCAGATATGTAATGTAGGACATCTATGAAATGATCCAAGTTACTTTGCGTTTTGAGGGGTTTCTTCTTTGTCAATCTGTTATTTATATTTGTCCTCCGGTTTATATTCACCTCCCACACTCCTCCTATCCTTTTTGGTAGTTTCCTCCCCCTCCAAAAGATATCCTATTGTTTGTTTATAGTCCTTTCCCAGAGTCGTCCCCATCATTTATAGTCCCCTTCCAGACTCCTTCCGTCAATTGTAGTCCCCTTCCAGACTCCTTCCGTCAATTGTAGTCCCCTTCCAGACTCCTTCCGTCAATTGTAGTCCCCTTCCAGACTCCTCCCGTCAATTGTAGTCCCCTTCCAGACTCCTCCCGTCAATTGTAGTCCCCTTCCAGACTCCTTCCGTCAATTGTAGTCCCCTTCCAGACTCCTTCCGTCAATTGTAGTCCCCTTCCAGACTCCTTCCGTCAATTGTAGTCCCCTTCCAGACTCCTTCCGTCAATTGTAGTCCCCTTCCAGACTCCTTCCGTCAATTGTAGTCCCCTTCCAGACTCCTTCCGTCAATTGTAGTCCCCTTCCAGACTCCTTCCGTCAATTGTAGTCCCCTTCCAGACTCCTTCCGTCAGGTGTAGTCCCCTTCCAGACTCCTTCCGTCAGGTGTAGTCCCCTTCCAGACTCCTTCCGTCAGGTGTAGTCCCCTTCCAGACTCCTTCCGTCAATTGTAGTCCCCTTCCAGACTCCTTCCGTCAGGTGTAGTCCCCTTCCAGACTCCTTCCGTCAATTGTAGTCCCCTTCCAGACTCCTTCCGTCAGGTGTAGTCCCCTTCCAGACTCCTTCCGTCAATTGTAGTCCCCTTCCAGACTCCTTCCGTCAATTGTAGTCCCCTTCCAGACTCCTTCCGTCAATTGTAGTCCCCTTCCAGACTCCTTCCGTCAATTGTAGTCCCCTTCCAGACTCCTTCCGTCAATTGTAGTCCCCTTCCAGACTCCTTCCGTCAGGTGTAGTCCCCTTCCAGACTCCTTCCGTCAGGTGTAGTCCCCTTCCAGACTCCTTCCGTCAGGTGTAGTCCCCTTCCAGACTCCTTCCGTCAGGTGTAGTCCCCTTCCAGACTCCTTCCGTCAGGTGTAGTCCCCTTCCAGACTCCTTCCGTCATTTATAGACTCATCTCAGGGCTATGTTACCTTGAGTCCTTCTGTCAATTTTATTCTCCTCACAGTTGTCTGGTGTGGAGCATTAGGTGGTGTATGTTCTATTAATGTATAATTTTTACAGGTAATGTGAAGCAGTAATAAGTTTTCTTATCTGTACTCCCAGCTGAAGAAACTTGGTGTGATGCCCCCAGAGCAGCTGCTGCCAATGAAGTGCTACCGACTTTACCAAATTATGTGGGCAAACAACGGAGATTCCATAAGCAAGCAGTATGCAGGCACAGCCGCTCTGAAGGTCTGTTATCAACTTTCACTTTTCCATATTTACCATTCCAAAATTTGTCTTTTACAGTGTCGCCCACATCATACTGCCATATACAGTCATGGCCGAAATTGTTGGCACCCTTGATATTTCTCCAGGAAATCATGTATTTCTCACGAAACGTATTGCATTAACACATGTTTTGCTATACACATGTTTATTCCCTTTGTGTGTATTGGGACAAAACAAAAAAGGGAGGAAAGAAAGCAAATTCGACATAATGTCACACAAACCTCCAAAAATGGGCTGGACAAAAGTATTGGCACCCTTTCACAACTGCGGATAAATAAGAATGTTACAAGCATGTGATGCTCCTGTAAACTCACCTGGGGCAAGTAACAGGTGTGGGCAATATAGAAATCACACCTGAAAGCAGATAAAAAGGAGAGACGTTCACTTAACCTTTGCATTGTGTGTCTGTCTGTGCCACACTAAGCATGGACAACAGAAAGAGGAGACGAGAACTGTCTGAGGACCTGAGAACCAAAATTGTGGCAAAATATCAACAATCTCAAGGTTACAAGTCCATCTCCAGAGAACTAGATTTGCCTTTGTCCACAGTGCGCAACATTATCAAGAAGTTTGCAACCCATGGCACTGTAGCTAATCTCCCTGGTCGTGGACGGATGAGGAAAATTGATGAAAGATTGCAACGCAGAATAGTCCGGATGGTGGATAAGCAGCCCCAAACATGTTCCAAAGACATTCAAGCTGTCCTGCAGGCTCAGGGAGCATCAGTGTCAGCGCGAACTATCCGTCGACATTTAAATGAAATGAAACGCTATGGCAGGAGACCCAGGAGGACCCCACTGCTGACACAGAGACATAAAAAAGCAAGACTACAGTTTGCCAAAATGTACTTGAGTAAGCCAAAAGCCTTCTGGGAAAACGTCTTGTGGACAGATGAGACCAAGATAGAGCTTTTCGGTAAAGCACATCATTCTACTGTTTACCGAAAACGGAATGAGGCCTACAAAGAACAAAACACAGTACCTACGGTAAAATATGGTGGAGGTTCAATGATGTTTTGGGGTTGTTTTGCTGCCTCTGGCACTGGGTGCCTTGACTGTGTGCAAGGCATCATGAAATCTGAGGATTACCAAAGGATTTTGGGTCGCACTGTAGGGCCCAGTGTCAGAAAGCTGGGTTTGCGTCCAAGATCCTGGGTCTTCCAGCAGGACAATGACCCCAAACATACGTCAAAAAGCACTCAGAAATGGATGGCAAAGAAGCGCTGGAGAGTTCTGAAGTGGCCAGCAATGAGCCCAGATCTAAATCCCATTGAACACCTGTGGAGAGATCTTAAAATTGCTGTTGGGAAAAGGTGTCCTTCCAATAAGAGAGACCTGGAGCTGTTTGCAAAGGAAGAGTGGTCCAAAATTCCGGGTGAGAGGTGTCAGAAGCTTATTGATGGTTATAGGAAGCGACTGATTTCAGTTATGTTTTCCAAAGGGTGTGCAACCAAATATTAAGTTAAGGGTGCCAATACTTTTGTCCAGCCCATTTTTGGGGTTTTGTGTGACATTATGTCATATTTGCTTTTCTGCCTCTGTTTTATATTTGTTCCAATACATACAAAGGGAATAAACATGTGTATAGCAAAACATGTGTTAATGCAATACCTTTTTTGTGTGAAATACTTGATTTTCAGGAAAAATATCAAGGGTGCCAACAATTTCGGCCATGACTGTAGGTGTTTGCAGTGTATACTGTGCTTATGTCATTGCTGCTGTAAAATATAACTTTTATACACAGCTAAAAAAAAAAAGAAAAACTCTTTTTAATCAGAGTATAACATCAAGTCAATTAAACTCCTGGGATATTGATCTGGTCAGTTAAGTAGCAGAAGAGGTTGTTAATCAGTTTCAGCTGCTTTGGTGTTAATGAAATTAACAACATGTGCACTAGATGGGCAACAATGAGACGATCCCCAAAACAGGAATGGTTTTACAGGTGGGGGCCATTTACTTTTTTTTCCCTGCTCGTCGTTTTTGGCTAGGGTCAGTGTCACTACTGGTAGCATGAGGCGATACCTGGATCCTACAGAGGTTGCACAGGCAGTCCAACTCCTCCAGGATGGCACATCAATACGTGCCATTGCCAGAAGGTTTGCTGTGTCTCCCAGCACAGTCTCAAGAGCATGGAGGAGACTCCAGAAGACAGGCTATTACTCTAGGAGAGCTGTACAGGGCAATAGAATGTCTTTAACCTATCAGCAGGACCGGTATCTGCTCCTTTGTGCAAGGAGGAACAGGATGAGCACTGCCAGGGCCCTACAAAATGACCTCCAGCAGGCCACTGGTGTGAATGTCTCTGACCAAACAATCAGAAACAGACTGCATGAGGGTGGCCTGAGGGCCCAACGTCCTCTAGTGGGCCCTACGTCCTCTAGTGGGCCCTGTGCTCACTGCCTGGCACCATAGGGCTCAATTGGCATTTGCCATTGAACACCAGAATTGGCAGGTCGCCACTGGCGCCCTTTGCTTTTCACAGAGGAGAGCAGGTTCACCCTGAGCACATGTGACAGACGTGAAAGGGTCTGGAGAAGCCATTGAGAATGTTATGCTGCCTGTAACATCGTTCAGCATGACCGTTTTGGTGGTGGGTCAGTGATGGTCTGGGAAGGAATATCCATGGAGGGACGCACAGATCTCTACAGGCTAGACAATGGCACTCTGACTGCCATTAGGTATCGGGATGAAATCCTTGGACCCATTGTCAGACCCTACACTGGTGCAGTGGGTTCCTCCTGGTGCACAACAATGCCCGGCCTCATTTGGCGAGAGTATGCAGGCAGTTCCTGGAGGATGAAGGAATTGATACCATTGAATGGCCCCCACACTTTCCAGTCATAAATTCAATAGAACACCTCTGGGATATCATGTTTTAGTCTATCCGACAACTCCAGGCTGCACCTCAGACTGTCCAGGAGCTCAGTGATGCCCTGGTCCAGATCTGGGAGGAAATACCCCAGGACACCATCCATCCTCTCATTAGTAGCATGCCCCGACGTTGTCAGGAATGCATGCAAGCACGTGGGGGCCATAGGAACTACTGAGGACCATTCTGAGTTGCTGCAATGAAATTTCAGCAAAGTGGACTAACCTGCTGCATCATTTTTTCACTTTGATCTTCAGGGCGACTTTGAATTCAGTCCTCTGTAGGTCGATCATTTTCATCAAATGATGGGGCATCCTTACATTCCTAACACATTACCCAGTCCATGTTAGTATAGATATTCAGCATGAGATTTTTTTTTCCATTGAGATCTGATGTGTTTTCAAAATGCTTCTTTTCATTTTTTTGAGCAGTGTATTTGGAGATCAGGGAAGTCACTCCTGCATTTTTTAAATTGTATCTGGAGAGCGGTGATGTTACTTCTCTATAATAACTTCTATCTGGAGAGCGGTGATGTCACTCCTGAACTATATAAACTGTCTTGTCGACATTGGTGTGTAGCCATCCCAGTAATGTCTTGTGGTTTTATGTGAACATCTGCCCTGGTATAAAACTGGGGCCACCTTCACCTCTGTATGATGTAATGTACTCACAATGGGCTCAATTCGCAATGCTTTAAGACAAGGATAAGAAGATTTCTTTTTTACCATGCCACTCCTTTTTCAAATCTCACTGGACTCTGCTAAAAAAAAAAATATAACCATCAGATTTTTTTAAAATAAGTATCCTGATATGTTTGCTTTGTAAATAAAACCTGTATGTGTGAGAAGCCTGTCCAGCAGTGGAGCAGATTGACACTGACACTGATCTTGTGTATTCTGGGGGTTGACCTGCAATATAGGGGAGTGACGCTGATCTTCTGTACTGGAAGGATGACCAGTTGTGGTGTAGAGGGACATTGATCTCTTTTTTTTTTTTTTTTTATTATAATTTAAATATTTATTAATTTTCCATTTTAAATACATTTCATCATCATATTGTATATATAAAAAATACATTATAATATCCAACATTTCTACTTTATTTGCTCTATTCCAGATTTCCCTCCCACCTCCTCCCCCCACCCTATCCCCATCTCCCTTCCCTTCATTTTCTCTGCAACTTCTTATAACAGCAAGTGAAATTTTTCTATTATTTTCTTTATTCTTTCCTATACTTCATGTATAATCTAGCTCTTTCCCAATTCTCCCATTTCCCATAATAGGCCTCCATCTTATCTTTTTGATTATGACAGAGTTTTTCCATCTTTTTAATCTGCTCTACTCTTTCTATCCAATCCTCTTCCTTCGGCACTTCCATTCTCTGCCAGAATTTGGGTATCAGAGCTTTTGCAGCATTTATATAGTACCATATCCCTGATTTTTTATATTTATTTACTGTTATATCCATATTATGCAAAATACATACTTCTGGGTCTAGATTTATGTCTATTTCTGTTAACTTTCCTATCAAATGGATTATTGTCTTCCAAAATACCTGGATTTTTGGGCATCCCCACCATATATGGTATACCGTACCTATTTCTCCAGATCCCCTCCAACATAACGGTGAAGGGACATTGATCTCTTGTATGTTTGGGGAGGTTGGCTGCTGTTGGCATTTGTTTTTTTTTTTCTAATATCGAATGTCCTCACAGGGGGATTTCACACGCACTGGAGAGAGGAAATTGGCCGGTGTAATGAAAGACGGAGTAAACTCTGCCAACCGATACTACTTAAACCGATTCAAAGATGCATACCGACAGGCTGTGATAGGTAAGTGTGCACAGAGCTGTGTAAGTCTGTAAGTGTGTGTCATGTACATGTGACCTTTTGATTTTCACGTGACCTACGTGATGCTTGCACTAAGTCTTGCTATGGTATAGGTTTGATGTCACATTCAGACTGTATATAACATAGCTGCTCATTTCTGGTTGTGTTTTCTGTAGATCTGATGCAGGGGGTCCCAGTGACAGAAGATCTTTACTCCATATTCACTAAAGAGAAGGAACACGAGGCTCTCCACAGACAGAGCCAGAGGAACCACCAAGAGCTCATCAGCCAGCTGCTTCAGAACTACATGCAGATCCTCTTGCCAGACAGCGAAAAGTTCCACGGCGGCTGGGCACTTATCGACTGCGACCCCAGGTGTGTCTGCAGCAGAGAACTCACCTTGACATGATGCTGCCCACACCGAAGACCATAAACCCTATTGTGATTGCTACTGTTAATTATTCATCTTATCAAGCAAGAGCAAAGACAGCAAAGAACCTTTGTATGTTAATTCTGTAGTCATATAGTGGATTCCCCTATTAGCCATAGTGTCCTCCCAGCTCCACATTGTCTGTTCCCTGGGTGAGGCCTACCCACAGCTGACATGTTTCGCTGTCCTATTGCTATTCCTATAGTCTTTAAATTGCATTCATATTTCTTTTTAACACTTCTTTTCATATGGTGTGGCAGTCCTGCCTCTACAATGTGAGTTAAGGTAGAACTATAAGCAAAATTTTTTTTTCCTTTTATTAAAGTTTTGCATGGCGTGGAGATGGATTAGAACACCTATTAGGTTTTTATTGGAGTCTGTGCCTCCATTAGGGAGATTCACCCTCTCTTTTTGTCCTGTTTACCATTATCATCAAAATTGAAAGTAAAAAAAAATCCCAAATTCTTGGTTGTCCTCAGACAAGTACCAGAGGGGAAATTTTCCAGTGTAGACACTAGATCTGGTGACCTGGGGTCTCCAAGGGAGTTCCTCTCACTTCTCGTTTTGGCTATGGGACAGAAAGTGAAGGTAAATCTCCCCAATGGGACACAGATGGCAAAAAATAAACAGACAGTGGTTATAATCAATAAACAGACAGTGGTTATAATCCTACAAAAAAATGTTTTGCCTATAGTTCTACTTTAAAGAAGCCCCTGTGCCTATCTTGTCCTTGATGCACAATAATCTGCACAGCCACTTTCACCCTCTGACAAGTCCCTTTGTTTACTTTGTATCCTGCTGCCTTCACAAGCTGCTTTACTTTCTGCCCCAGTCACTTGGAGTTAGTGTTGTACTACTCTGCCCTCTAGTATGGTGTCAAGGGGGGAAAATGTACTCTGCCCTCTAGTATGGAGTCAGGGGGGAAAATGTACCCTGCCCTCTAGTGTGGTGTCAGGGGGGAAATGTACTCTGCCCTCTAGTGTGGAGTCAGGGGGGAAATGTACTCTGCCCTCTAGTGTGGAGTCAAGGGGGAAATGTACTCTGCCCTCTAGTGTGGAGTCAGGGGGGAAATGTACTCTGCCCTCTAGTGTGGAGTCAGGGGGGAAATGTACTCTGCCCTCTAGTGTGGTGTCAGGGGGGAAATGTACTCTGCCCTCTAGTATGGAGTCGGGGGAAAATGTACTCTGCTCTTTAGTGTGGAGTATGAAGGAGATGTAGAAAAAAGAGAAAACGGGTGGCGCACACACCTAGTGCATTATCCAAGGTTTATTGTAAGGTGTGAAAAAATAATAACATACAGACGAAGCATGTATCTAAAAAGCATAGAAAAATGACAATGGCCACAACGGCAGGCAAGGTGTTCTCACTGTCAGTGCGGTCAAATGGCTGACGTGTTTCGGGGACGAATCCCTTTCCTCAGAGCCAATGACCAGCCTGTATGGAGGTCAAGTAGTAAATAACCAGGGCTAGATGCCTTGGGAGCAAAGCTCCACCTCCTCTACTTGTTATAAGATGAGGGGTTGGAGGGGGTTATTTAAAGTGCAATCTTTTGTAGTTTTTATAAATGCATATACATACATATATACACATGCATATACACATATACAAAGATACATACATACGATATGAAGGAGATGTGCTAGGACAAAGTCTGGGGCGGGATGCGCTCCTCCCTCTAGCGCGGAGTCTGGGGCGGGATGCGCTCCTCCCTCTAGCGCGGAGTCTGGGGCGGGATGCGCTCCTCCCTCTAGCGCGGAGTCTGGGGCGGGATGCGCTCCTCCCTCTAGCGCGGAGTCCTATTTTATGGGAAATCTTTGTACCAGTAATTGCTCCGTTGTGTTCTTCTAACTGTCTCATTTTCTTGTAGCCTCATTGATGCCACCCACAAAGATGTTGAAGTCCTCCTGCTGCTTTCAAATTGTGCTTATTATGTGGCCTAGTAAGTGACAAACAAACCTCATCGCCCTTCTATTTCTCATAATGTCTAGTGTCATTGAGCGGGGGCCATTTTGGGAGAATATGGCTATGCCCATTGCTAACTCTGTTTCTGCTTTTGTTCAGCTATGATGACGAGGTGGACAAAGTGAATCAATATCAGCGCTTAAGTTTGGATGACTTGGAAAAGATTGAGATTGGTGAGTCCTGTGTTGCTGGATGTAATCTAGAAATGTAATAAATTGCTCTTATTAACTGGCTTAGGCTGAGACTTTCCTCTGCTGTTGTGCGGAGATGTGGGTCTCACTCGGCTTCCATCCAAATTTTCTTTCTAGTGCCCTGTTCTTCAGTTGTTCTTTGTGCTTCTGTCTTGTCTCCTTTATTGCTTCTCCGTCCAGATCCATCTTTTTCTGTCTTCTCCTTGGTGTCTTTTGCAACCTGCTGCCATATTGTAATGTTTTTCCTCTGGTTCAGGCCCCGAACCTACATTTTTTGGGAAGCCCAAATTCTCATGTATGCGGCTGCACTACAGATACATGGGGAACAGCGGCTACTTCCACACATTGAGGGCTGTGGCACGGAGCCCTGAAGAAGATGGAAAAGGTAAATCCAAAATATTTTGAGCTTTACATAAAACTGCCAGACAGAGAAGGTGGTGGCTGGCTTATGGGAGCTTGCAGTCCAAAGAGGACCTGTAAGATATTGGTGTACATATGTTCTCTATACAAAGATGCATCTTTTAAGACTGACCCTTCTGAAGCTTACGCCTATTAATGTAGCTTATAGTTTATGGACTCTCATGAATCACATCTCACATTGGTCAAGAAGCCAAATCAAACATGGCACAAAAAGGAAAACCTTTAAACCAATGAGTAGATATGCTATAAAGCTAAGAAACCAAGGTTTATGGAAAGTGGGGCAGAGAACCAGGTCCTTAAAGGGTTTGAGAACCATATGTGACTCTAAAGGTTGGGTTACTGCGCTCTGTGGCTGGTTACCAGGGTAGTAGATGAGACACAGCAAAGGCATTATTCCCATAACCCATATGTGGCTGCTGAACCCATGTAAGGGTGGTGTGGTGTGGTGTAGTGTAGTGTAGATCAGCTTGATGTATCTGTAATGCACATTTGGGGATTATTGTGAGGATTTGGTATGGATTTTCTATATGCAGTTTGTAATAATATATGTACATGGGGGGGGGCATATTAAAAATAAATAGCATCCTACTTCCCTCTTTAAGCACTACACAATGGTTGTGCTTTACTGCTCTTCTCACAGTACAAGTCATGAGATGGCTGAAAACAATTCACTCCCTACGTGGCTGGTCATAATATCATGGCAGTTGTTAAGCAGTAACCGTGTGATTGTAGTGGACTGAAATGTTATACCAAACATAAACACTAAAATAATAGCTCAAAATATCAGCACATTGAAAATTATACTAAACTCATATTTATTAAACCCAGGTACAGTTCCTTTTACTTACATCTTTCTACGGTCTCAGCCAGAATCTGTTTGATTTACAGACACACTGCTGTGTATAGCGGAGATGCTGCGGATTACCAAACAAGCCATGGAGTCTGACGTCCCTGTAATTGAGAAGAAACTAGAGAGGTGAGGAGGTGGCTGATGATATGTATCTGAAGGAGATGGATTTGTGCAAAATAACTGTGGTGGTTGGTAGAATGTGAAACCTCATAGACCAGCTTTACTATGGTGTTCAGTCCATTGTCTGATACTGGAGGGATTAGGCATGCTGTGTGGGGCATAATTATGTTTCTATGGGGCTGAGCTCTGATGAAGAAGGGACCTCTTTCGAAAGTCGTCAGCCTTACTTTGAGAGTCTACCCCTGCGATGTGACTCGCACTGGTTCTACACTCCTAAAGTTCCTTTGAGGACCTATATGCTTGATTTACTTCGTTGTTTGTGACTATTCTTTTCAATTTAATAAAATCACAGTTTACTGAGGTAATGCGCAAGGTTGGTGCGCTTTTTTTTGTTTCACTTTGCAGTGTCTCTGGAAGTCCCAAAACAGCAAGCTGACCTTTTTTGTACAAGTAATGCAGGTTTATTTATTGTATGTTCTCCAGATGGTGACTGTCTTGTCTTGTTGCAGGAAGAGCAGCAAACCTCATGAGGATATAATGGGGATAAATTCCAAAAGCCAGAAACTAGGGATGAACACCATGGGCCTCGCTCAGAGCAAGAACTTCTTGATGAGTAAATTTTCGTCCCTTAACCAGAAAGTCAAACAAACCAACATTGGAAGTCTTCGAAAGTTAGGTACATTTAACAAAGCAGAAGTGAAGGGCTTCCTTAAACCCAACCTGCAGGTCAACCTGTGGAAATCTGATAGCAGTCTAGAAAATCCCAGCACAGAGACCAAAGATCACATGGAGTCAGACTTGGAACTCTCATCAGACAGCGACTCTTTTCATTCCGATGATTATATTCCTAAATCAGATGATGATGGGCAGGTCATAGGCTCCATAGAGAACATCGGGCAGGTGGACTATGTACTACCTAGCTGCGGTATCATTGCTTCTGGTTCACGATTAGGCAGCCGATCACAGTCTGTCAGTAGCGCTGAGGTAAATCTTCACATTCCCACTGAGATCCAAGTAACCCAGTGTGAAGCATCACCCGAGGAGAACATTCTTATAGATTTTGGGACCCCAATTGATGCTTACTGCCACCAGTTTGTCCATGATGCCCAGACCAAAGATGGTGACTGCAAGGGTGGCGATGGTGTTACTAAAGAACAAATGGACCATGTATTATTGAGCAATAATTCCCCTCAAACATCTACTGTAATGGACCCAGAAACAGAGCAACTTTCTCGGCCTTCACAACTTGAGGTATCTGGAACCGACACTGGCTCCAGATTGTCTGTAGACCTTTCAGCAGCCTCTGGCCGGTCAAGCCCTGGATCTGCAGCTTCTCCAGCTGACAGCAATAGCAGCAGAGTCGTCTCTCCGTTCGCCAAGATCCGCAGTTCTGTAGTCCAAGTGGCAAACATCACCCAAGCTGGACTCACACAAGGGATTAATTTTGCTGTGGCTAAAGTGCAGAAGTCTCCAGAGCCGGCAACCGTTCCAGCCCAGCTACCAAATGACTTCAAAGAACTGTTCACACAGTGTCAGACACGAATTATACAAATTTAATGAAGATGATGCGGCAGTTCCCATCCATATATACAACATCACTTTCAATAATGTTTACATTTTTTTTTTTTTTTTTTTCGCTGTAGATAGGAATTATGTTAAACCGGGAGCTGGGTAAACGAACACTATTGTATTCAGACTGTTCCTTTAACCTCTGTGTTTTTTGTTGTTTTGGTTTTTTTTTTAGTAGGAAAAGCACTGTATTTTAGTTACTATTTATTTTTTAGAATTTTATATCTATTGTTACCTGTGAGATGCTGTATATCATTGTGTCACTGACACCTTATTTCCCATTTGCACAGTCTTCCCTCTTTGCCTTATAACTTTCTACAAGATTTCTAGGCATTAAACCCTTCACTGCCTGGCCAGTAAAGTATTAGAAGGACCAACCCTTTACACTGGAAAGTTCAAGGTACAGGCACTATTAGAGATTCGGGGCCTTGGCAGTTCTGTAGTAGAATAGAAGTTGTGTACTCCGCTCTCTCTATAATCTACTATTCTGAACTGTGATCGATTGCGCTCCACTGTATCCATCAGCAGTATGTGTAACCTTGTGTACTTTGTGATGTGCCTCTGTCTCACTGAAATTATTTATTTGTTTTGTGGCTGTTCTGTGTCATGAGAGGGAATTATTTTAATAAAAAAAAAAAATACTTTAATGTGATACCTTATACAGTATACTGAATGTGCAATTTAATGATCAAGGGGATTTTACATTTTTCAATAAGTCCAGCTGGGAGCACGGCAGACATTTGTGGTACTAATTCCACCCTTGAGGATGGGCACTAAGGGTCGTATTTATAACAAATTTGCAGAGCTGTTCATCCTTTAACCACTTCCCGACCGGCCGTTGCATATAAACGGCCGGACGGTGGCAGTGCAGGGTCGGGTGGCCGTTTCTAAACGGCCTTCCCGCACCCTGCTTGTGCGCGCTCCCTGGGAGCGCGCAGCACCGCAATCCGGTGCCCACTGTGTCCTCCAGACACAGTGAAACACCGATCGTCGGACGGGACCTCTATACGAGGTCCCGATCATGTGATCACTGATTGGCCAATCAGTGATCACATGCAAAGTAGTAAGCAAGATGTCACTTGTGACATCATTGCTTACTACGTGTGAAATCTGTGAATGATCACAGAGGTCACATGGTACAAGGCTATTCACAACAGCCTTGTACCATGTGACAAGCTGTGACCAATCACAGCTCACTCAGTACTTCTCAATGAGTGCAAGAATGCAGACAGAGAGAAGGCGAAATGATTGCTTTTACACCCATATAGGATGTAAAAGCAATGTGTAAAAAAAAAAAAAAAAAAAAAAAAAAAAAATCTTCATCACCCCCCACAAGTAGTACAGTGTCACCATGGTGACACTGTACTGCTAAGGTGACAGTATGTGTAAAAAAAAAAAAATATAAAAATGGAAAAAAAAGTTTAAAAATTATAATTTTTGGTTATAAACTAATTTGGATCTTTTTTTTTTTTTTTTTACTAAAAAGATAATGGAATACATTTTGGCCAATATTTATGATGAAATATTATTTATTTGCAAAATGTTGTAAAAAAACACTTTTTTTCAAAATTTTTGGACTTTTTCATTTACATAGCAAAAAAAATAAAAATCCCAGTGGTGAATAAATACCACCAAAATAAAGCTTTATCTGTCTCAAAAAAATGGTAAAAAATTAATTTGGGTACAGTGTTCCATGACCGCGCAATTGTCATTCAAAGTGTGATAGAGCTGAAAGCTGAAAATTGGCCTGGACAGGAAGGGGGTAAAAGTGTCCGGACTGGAAGTGGTTAAAAACATGTATGTACACGTGTTCTGTGCAAATGGAGACAAAATTGAGATTAGGCCATTCTCTCTCCAGGTCCAATGTTATTCATTCATATAGAGTGAACCTGGAAATTACTGCATTAGGCCAACTAGATGGAGCTGATTATATTAATAAATATTTATGATTATCCCCTCCATGTATTGGCCACAATGCAGTATTCTCCTGATGCGCTTTACTCTTTTTCATTCAATGGTTTTATTGGTTTAAAGTGTTTCGTTTCTAAAGGCTAAAGGATTTTTATTTTGATCAGATTTATGCAATAAGGTAAAAAAAAAACCCTTTCTGAGTGCAGTTCCCCCCCATATACTTACCTGAGCCCCATCTCAATCCAGTGATGTGCATGAGAGCATCGGGTCTCTTTCTCCTCATTGGCTCGTAAAGCAGTGGGAGCCATTGTGTCCTGCTGCTGTCATGCAGCTAGGAAGCCAATGAGGAGAGAGCAGGGGGTGGGGCTGAGCCACATGCCATGATCGAATGGACATGCACAGCTCAGGAGCAAGTTTACTCAAGTCCTCCCCCCATAGCAAGATGCTTGTTATTGGGGAGCAATCAGCAGGGGGGAGGATCCAGGACCGCTGCTGGGGGACCCAAAAAGAAGAGGGTCAGGGCTGCTCTGTGCAAAACCATTGCACAGAGCAAGTAAGCATAACAGGTTTGTTTTTTTACAAAAAAATCTTTCCTTTTTAGAATCACTTTTAAAGGTAGTAAATACAGAACCACCAAAGGAAACCATGACATGCAAGCCAGCTATACAAAATAATTGGGTTCCAGGTGCCTAGCACATTTCAACATACTAGGAGTAATGTGGCATCTCAGAGCTCTACCAAAGCTTCATCTGAGGAGGGTGGACAGTAGTATTAAAGAGGAACAGGGTGGAGGGGAGGGGTAGGCTGATGCACTTTATTCTATGATAATGAATAGCATGCAACCTGGAGAGAAAATGGCCTAATAACATTTGATTTAGTCGCCTTTTGGCACAGAACAAATTAATACAGTTTTGCAAGATGAATAGTTCTGTGAAATCTGTTTCACAGCCGGAGGGCTAATCAACAACTGCATTGGTGAGTGTTACAGGATCACTAGTGATCATTATATATGCAGCCAAAAAAATATAATCTAAGTCCAAGGATGTACAACTCTAGGGAACCAATTAATCTTTGGACTAAGTACCACACACACGATGGAATAGATTGTGCAGAAAAATCTTGCTTCAGCTCGCCAGCACTTCCTTGGCAGGTGTTGAGTCTTATGACATCAATGCCCTGAAACACTAATCTAATCTGTCCAATTAGTTTCACTGGAAACTTTGAAAAGAGGCAAAAGATTTGCAGATTTACGACAGCCTGTTGGCTTGTGACTGCGTTTCAGTAATGCAAATATTAGGAAACAACATCATGAGCAGGCTGTCTGTAAAGCAGATGCCATTTTCTCACACTATCCCTGTAATATAATGAGGCATATCTGTCTAGGGGGAACAGAGGGACTGTAACTTCCTACAAATCTTATGGCTAAAATGGGCATTGGGTAATAACTAAATGTCGATATGCTAAAACTTGGTAAGTGTGTGTATAGAGGACCAGTAGCAACCAAGCCCGACATGGAAACAGAAGCCTAGGGCTGAAAAGTCTCACATACTTGCCATGGGTGTGGAATGAGCCACAATAGGGAAGTGTATAACGTGAACCATGGAACAGTGGCCAAGAGACAGTTTGGTGGATCAAGCAACCAGTGCCACTCCTGAAAGGAAGGGAATGGTGATGATAAAGTCCACCCTGAGGTCCCACACCACAGGCCTCCAGACAAAAGGAGGAGAGCAAGAGAGTTGGGCTGATTTCAAGTGGAGGGTAAAGACAACTGGGGCCATTTTACCAAAGTGATAGTCTTCACTCAAAAAAACCTTTCCATTTTGCTTAAATTAGTTTAAAAAAAAAGCATCCCCATGAGTAGATGGGTAATCAAAGTGAGTAGGAATTTGCGTTTCACGGGATTAGATAATTAAAATGAATATTCATAGAGATTTATGTGTGAAGATTCTGAACTGCTTCAGTAAAGCTGCCAAAAAGGCTCTGTAAAGATGGTACACACCTCTTTATCAAACCATCAGAACAAGGCTGCCAGCTCCATCCACTAGAGCAGTGTTTCTCAAACCTTTTTCAGTTGTGGCACCCCAATCTAAAATGTGGGGGGGGGGGACATAAATGTTACTCAAACCTTTTTCAGTTGTGGCACCCCAATCTAATGGGGAAGCTGAGTCTGGCCCAATGCACAACCACATTGATGGAATTCAATTCATGCCAGGGCCCCCAGTCACACATTTCCCAGCCAACAGCATGGCGGGGGGTGTGAAAAAATATATCCCTCTTCTGAATGCATAGGGGTGGGTATGCATGCCACTTATCCTGGACCAGTCATGCATAGTGTAAGTGAGCCAGCCACTATCATGGAATGGAAGGACTCCATGCATCCTGACCCCAGAGAATCATTGGTTGTTATGATGCTGGTGGCCAGCGTGCCCACACCATGGCAACTCATAATACTAATACAGGGCGAACTGTGTCCCATGCTTTGAGTATCCAAATAGCACCCTGCTTAAGAAACACTACACTAAAGAATACAGTACCCATGGGACAACCGCACTGGTGGCATCCACAGAAGGGTCCCCAGATCAGGGTATAAACCAGATGACCTAATGGTTGTGGCAACATGCCATCAAGGACATGTCTACAGCTGTAGAAATGCTTACTTTAGAAGTACCTAATGTCTTTTTCTTGAGTTGCGATAGTCATGAAATCGGCACTGAGTGGCAAATCCAGGTGTATAAACCCAAACCTCTTAACTAAAAGAGCTCCCCTCTTGGGACCTTGGGACCTATATGCAATGTATACAATTGTGGCAGGCGTTCCTGGCAGTAGCCCATTCCCCCTTCTGTGAATTCCAAATACTGTATATATACACAGCCCCATCCTTCATTTATTTGAATCTGCGAATGGAAACCAAAAACCTACAAGTCCCATCTGACACCACAGAAGAGAAACTAGTTAATAAAGCATATTTAGGGTGACATCACCACGATTCAAGTCCATGGATACTTCCTCCAGCTCTGCACCTGATTGCAGTTGCAGTGCTTTGCAGGCCTAAATTCATAAAATAATAAATGCATATTTTTGCAAGATTGTATTATTTCCTTTGCAAAAAATGAAGACCCTTCTAGGACACAAAGGAGGGGATTTACTATAACTGGAGCACTCAGAATCTTGAGCAGCTGTGCATGGTAGCCAGTCATCTTCTACCTTCAGCTTCTCCAATTAAGCTTTGGCAATGAAACCTGGAAGCTGATTGGTTTTTATGCAGAGCTGTTCCAAATTTTGCACTCTCCAGCTTTAGTAAATACCTCCCTAAGCTTCCATTGTGCATTCTTCCTAGGCAGAAGGGTATAGCCCACAATGCCTTTCCCTTGTTTGCCTAGTATCCACCCTCCTGCTGCATAGCATATACACATCAGAGGCCTGTGGTGTCCTGCAGTCAAGAATCTGGAGAACTTTCAGTGGTTTAAACTAGAGCAGAGGATGCAGTGGTTCTTCTTTCAAGCTGAGGTGGCAGCTAGATGACTGTCCCAAAGTACATCGTAAAGGAAGCTGCTAAACCACTTGTGAAACTAAACTTCACAATAGGTGTTCTGCTCAATTTATTGCAGATTGCTTGTCAACTTGCAGTCCCAAGGAAGTCTCAGCAAAGAGTTTTTTTTAAAGGAAACCTCAGAGAGAAACTTGTGGGTAGCAAATGCTGACCCATCTTCTAAAAATACTAGAGCACATTCATAAAGTATTCAGACCCCTTCACTTTTTATACTTTTGTTATGTTGCAGCCTGATCCTACAGTTCAAAAACAAACTAAACCAGCACTCAAATCTTCATGCAGACTAAAAGGAATTCGGAATGCCAAATGGAGAGGTGCAGCCCTTCAAAGATCAGGAAATTTGGATACTGCTAAAAAAACAAGGGCACACTCTCATCGTGCATTACCATGGTACACCAAGTATTTACTGAGAAAAATAGATATATACTCACAAACCAAAAGAGAATAAAAACAGAACAGGTGGTCCGCAATAACAGTCCAATGCAATACTGCGCCCTAAATAGGGATGAGCTGATGTGTTTCGGAAAATGAACCCCCTTCTTCAGAGCTAAAGTGTGCACCTGCTGATCCAACACATATATACCAAAGAGTGCTAAGGAGGTCAGAAAATCCAAAACCCCTCCTTAGCTCTCTTTGGTATATATGTGTTGGATCAGCAGGTACACACTTTAGCTCTGAAGAAGGGAGTTCGTCTCCCGAAATGTGTCAGCTCCTCCCTATTTAGGGCGCAGTATTGCATTGGACTGTTATTGCGGACTACCTGTTCTGTTTTTATTCTCTTTTGGTTTGTGAGTATATATCTATTTGTTTTCTCAATAAATACCTGATACTAGTTGTTTAAATATTTTTTTTCCCCTCTCAGTAATCTACACTCAGTTCCCCCATAATAACCAACTGAAAACAGAATTTTAGAACAGTCTGAATTTATTAAGAAGAGAAAACTGAAGTAGTCAGACTCTTTACTTAGTACTTTGTTAAAGGACCTTTGGCAGCAATTGTGTTATACATACATATAGATAGATGACATTTTTTTTCCTACTCATCTTTTCTGACTATTTTTCACTAGTTTTGCATTTGGCTAGGGTCAGTGTCACTACTGGTAGCATGAGGTGATACCTGGACCCTACAGAGGTTGCACAGGCAGTCCAGCTCCTCCAGGATGGCACATCAATACATGCCATTACTAGAAGGTTTGCTGTGTCTCCCAGCACAGTCTCAAGAGCATGGAGGAGATTCCAGGAGACAGGCAGTTACTCTAGGAGAGCTGGAAAGAGCCATAGAAGGTCCTTAACCTTAGCCCATCTGCAGGACCGGTATCTGCTTCTTTGTGCAAGGAGGAACAGGATGAGCACTGCCAGAGCCCTACAAAATGACCTCCAACAAGCCACTGGTGTGAATGTATCTGACTAAACAATCAGAAACAGACTTCATGAGGGTGGCCTGAGGGCCCAACGTCCTCTAGTGGGCCCTTTGCTCACCGCCCAGCCCCATAGAGCTTAATTGGCAGGTCCGCCACTGGTGCCCTGTGCTTTTCACAGATGAGAGCAGGTTCACCCTGAGCACATGTGACAGATGTGAAAGGGTTTGGAGAAGCCATGGAGAATGTTATGCTGCCTGTACCATCATTGAGCATGACTGTTTTGGTGGTGGGTCAGTGATGATCTGGGGAGACATATCCATGGAGGGACGCACAGACCTCTACAGGCTAGACAATGGCATCCTGACTACCATTAGGTACCTGGATGAAATCCTTGGACCCATTGTCAGACCCTACACTGGTGCAGTGGGTTCTGGGTTCCTCCTGGTGCACAGCAATGCCCAGCCTCATGTGGCAAGAGCATGCAGGCAGTTCCTGGAGGATGAAGGAATTGATACCATTGAATGGACCCCACGCTCACCTGACCTAAATCCAATAGAACACCTCTGGGACATCATGTTTCGGTCCATCCGATGCCGCCAGGTTGCACCTGTTCAGGAGCTCAGTGATGTCCTGGTCTAGATCTGGGAGGAAATACCCCAGGACACCATCCGTCGTCTCATTAGGAGCATGCCTTGACGTTGTCAGGCATGCATACAAGCACGTGGGGGTCATAGAGACTACTGAGGACCATTCTGCGTTGCTGCAATGAAATTTCAGCAAAATGGACTACGCTGCTGCATCATTCTTTTCACTTTGATTTTCGGGGTGTCTTTGAATTCAGTCCTTTGTAGGTTGATCATTTTCATTTCCATCAAACGATGGGGCATCCTTACCTTCCTAACACATTGCCCAGTCCACATCAGTATAGATATCCAGCATGAGATTTTTTCCCCATTGAGATCTGATGTGTTTTCAAAGTACATACTCACTAGATGCCTGGCCACCTACAGCTGCAACATTATACTGACTGAAACAAGCAAAATGAAGTCAGAATTCTGAGCTATACATTTCTTCCTGAGGAATGACAACCAAGCAAATTTTATTTTAATCAGTACCCAGTGTACTGTATGTACAGGCTGCCATTTAAAACCTTTCTTATTGATCCAAAGGTTTGAATACTTTGAGTCACTATTCAAAAACAAGCATTCAACAAGTGATGTCAGTGTCTGATTAGCAAAGTATTTCTTAGCCAGCTTCAGCAACCAGTTTCCCTTCAGAACATGTGTATAGGTAAAGTTTGGGAATGTTTTTTTTGTTTGGTGAATTGCTGCTACTGTATAGATTTGTTGAATTGCTAGCCAGTGCTCCTAGACTGGAGCTGCAGTCTACATTACAACAATATTGATTCTGCATTGGAACATGGTCTTATCTATGGTATTGTGTATTACGTTTTTCTGTATGTTCCCAAACACTTTGTAAAACGTGTATATGTATGTACATTATATTGCCAAAAGTATTGGGCCAGCCCTCCAAATAATTGGATTCAGATGTTCCAATCACGTCCATGGCCACAGGTGTATAAAATCCAACACCTAGGCATGCAAACCGATTCTACAAACATTTGTGAAAGAGCTCAGTGACTCCAAGCGTGGTACCGTGATAGGTTACCACCTGTGCAATAAGTCCATCCGTGACATTTCCTGGCTACTAAATATTCCACAGCCAACTGTTAGTGGGATTATAACAAAGTGGAAGCAACTGGGAACAATAGCAACTCAGCCACGAAGTGGTAGGCCACGTAAAATGACAGAGCGGGGTCAGCACATGCTGGAGCACACAGTGCGGAGAAGTCGCCAACTGTCTGCAGAGTCAATAGCTAAAGACCTCCAAACTTTGTGTGGCCTTCAGATTAGCACAACAACAGTGAGTAGAGAGCTTAATGGAATGGGTTTCCATGGCCGAGCAGCTGCATCCAAGCCTTGCATCACCAAGTGCAATGCAAAGTGTCAGGTGCAGTGGTGTAAAGCACGCCGCCACTGGACTCTAGAGCAGTGGAGACATGTTCTCTGTAGTGACAAATCACGTTTCTCTGTCTGGCAATCCGATGGACATGTCTGGGTTTGGTGGTTGCCATGAGACCGGTACTTGTTTGGTGGAGGGGGTTATGCTGTGGGGTTGCTTTTCAGGGGTTGGGCTTGGCCCTTTAGTTCCAATGAAGGGAACTCTTAAAGCGCCAGCATACTAAGACATTTTAGACAATTTCATGCTCCCAACTTTGTGAGAATATTTTGGGGATGGCCCGTTCCTGTTCCAACATGTCTGCACACCAGTGCACAAAGCAAGGTCCATAAAGACATTGATGAGTGAATTTGGGGTGGAGGAACTTGATTGACCTCAACCTCATAGAACACCTTTGGGATGAATTAGAGCGGAGACTGAGCCAGACCTTCGCATCTGATATCAGTGCCTGACCTCACAAATGTGCTTCTGGAAGAATGGTCAAACCTTCCCATAGACACCCTCCTAAACCTTGTGGACGGCCTTCCCAGAAGAGTTGAAGCTGTTATAGCTGCAAAGGGCGGGGCCAACTCAATATTGAACCCTACAGACTAAGACTGGGATGTCATTAAAGTTCATGTGCGTGTAAAGGCAGGCGTCCCAGTACTTTTGGCAATATAGTGTATGCATGTGTATATATATTTTTTATTTTTCCCCTTCAACGCTGCCTATTTTTAGTGCAGACATTGTGCTACTAAGCAATTGTGGTCACTACCATTAAAGTTCATTTGCGTGTAAAGGCAGGCATTCTAATACTGGCAATATAGTGTATGCGTTTTTTTATATATATATATTTATTGATTGAGGGACACAGGAACTCAATGACTGTGGAGTTATAATTCCACCTAGGGGAAGATTTGGACAATGGCAAACAAAGTGGCAATCTGGTATAACAGACATTGGAGGGAAGTCTCCTGCTGCACTGGAACAGGACCGAGATGGAAAAGCAATGTACTAGTTAAAGTGAAAGATTGCAACTAACTGAGGAAGCAAGGTCAGTAGCACCTGTCTTTGTGCAGGGGTTGGACAAAATTATGGAAACCCCAGGTAAAAGAACAAAATCATTACTTAATACAGTGGTTAGAGCGCCTTTGGCATCCAAGACGGCCTGAATTCTTCTGGGAATTGACTAATCTAAGTCTTGAATGGTGAGTAATGGAATCTGATACCACTCTTCATTGAAAAATTGTTCCAGTCCTCGCAGAGATGCCAGAGGACGAAAACAAGCCCAAACCTTGTTCTCCAAAATTGGTGGCTCTATGATATTGATGTCCGGTAACTGCAACACCCAGGGAAGGTGCGAGACTTCGTTTGTATGCTTGTCAAACCACAATTTGACAACAGCAGCTGTGTGAATCGGAGTATTATCGTCTTGGTAAACAGCGCCGTCTTTAGGACACAATGTCTACACCATGGGGTACACACACACAAAATTTGTACACAGGGACTCTACCTTTCACGGTGATGATGGGGCCTCCACATAAACAGGCTAAGGGCATTAGCTCACACATCTGCCTTAAACAGGTGATGGCAACAAGAAATGCAGCCATGTGCATGAAGAGTGGAAAGGAATATCCACAATAGGCTGAAAGGGTGGTTTTTGAAAAGCCAAAATAACCAAATTCAGATCCCGCAAAGTCACCAAGGAGCACATAGGTAGAGACATATGAGACCCTGTATAAAAAAAAAAAAAAATCTAAGGAATGCGTAGCTAGCAGTCTTTGGAGAATGATTGGCAGCACCAAGATTTTGATGGTACTCAGTGTAATGGTAACTAAACCCTCATAAAGCTGGGTGAAAGGGTAAGGACGCCATGTTGTCCAGATTGCAGTCATGACAGTTTATCACACATGGTGGTGAATAGCAGCATTAGTTCCCTTCTTACATTTCCCAGGAAGCCATCTGGCACAATAAACAACTGTTAACTGATACAAAGACTGTTATCAATCCATTGATCAGACAGACACACAAACTTCTCCATTAGTTCAATCCCCCATTCCAGGCTGTAGCCCCGTCTCCATTAGTTCAATCCCCCCATTCCAGGCTGTAGCCCCGTCTCCATTCGTTCAATCCCCCATTCCAGTCTGTAGCCCCGTCTCCATTAGATCAATCCCCCATTCCAGTCTGTAGCCCCGTCTCCATTCGTTCAATCCCCCATTCCAGTCTGTAGCCCCGTCTCCATTCGTTCAATCCCCCATTCCAGGCTGTAGCCCCATCTCCATTAGTTCAATCCCCCATTCCAGTCTGTAGCCCCGTCTCCATTAGTTCAATCCCCCATTCCAGTCTGTAGCCCCTAATAAAACTCATCCGTGCAGCTTAAACAAATAAGAGAACTAACAAATCCACAGTTATAAATAGCTCAGCAGAAGAAAACAGCCAACACACATTGCGGATATACAGCTTACGAGCCAAGATTCTAAGATTTAAGCATGTTTTATAATTTCTGAAATTATGACAATCTAGCCAGAATAAAATCACCTTCATCAGTAACTGGGTAGCATTTGAACCCATATATTCCTATGTAAGGAGGTTCTAGAGTGGATTAGGTCTCCACACCCCACCTATGAGAAATAGATATGAGATTTGTCATATCTGTATCCGTTTTGAAGCTAAATTTATGCTGGACAATAATCTGCGTAGTAATAGAGTGTAAATAGTCGATATTCAGAAATATGAATATTTATAGGAAATAGCATTTGGAAATTGGTCATAAACATGGTAGCCTCCCAGCTCCTATCCCTTAAACCGGATGATTGGTAAGAAGGTCTTTGTCAACACCCCTTTGATATCACAAAAAAGGGACTGACCTGTTAAGGAAATTCTTGTTTTTAACATCAACCAAGGACACCCAAGAGAGCCACACCAACATTTTTGCTTGGACAATTGGACTTTGCAAGTATTCTCCATTGTCCCCTTTATTTCTCTGTTGTGCTATTCTCTTTATAACATCTATTTCTGTAAATATTTTAATTGCACCATTTGACCTGTTCATTAACCACTTCCCATCCGGCCCATGTATATAAATGGCCAGATGGGAGCAGTGCAGTGGAAGATGGCCGATTATAAACATCCTCCCGCTGGCATCCATAGTGAGGAACTTACAAGACATTGGAAGAGATTTCCCCAAATCCATAGCTAGATTGCTGACCCAACAGGCCAAGGCCAACCCAGTCTTTGGTGAAAGGCAAATTGGTCTGTCCAAGAACTGGACCGACTTATCTCACAACAGGACTAATTTGTATGTTTGCAGCTGAAGTGGGCAAATGGCTAGGGTTTGGCTTTGCAAGCTGAGACCTGGGAGTAACAAAAGGAACTCTTTTTGGCCTTCAAGGGGCCAGCTCTAGCTTTCTACTGATGATGCAGATAGGCACTCCTGCCCCCAATGACAGGAGACTCATATGGGAGATGAGGCACGAGACACCTAGCAACCTGTCCACAAAGTAGCTCAGTACAGCAAGCATGAGCTATAATGGTTCTGTATGCAGGGGACTGACTTGGAAGCCGTCAAAACCCTCATCATGGGTTGAGTCTATTCAACTAAACGTTGAAAACTAGCATTGCGGCTAATGTAGAGCCTGCTAGAGAGAACAAAGCTTTAAAAAGAATTTCCAATAATTTAATCAATGGAATCCTTAAAACACAGACACATCATCCACAGGGAGCTTATCAGACATCTCCCAGTCCTAATTTGAAGAGGAAGAAGGAAAAAAAAAAAGGGAGGGAAAAAAGTTGGAAGGGTCACGGGACCTCTTAAAAAAGAAACCAGCAATGATAAATGCTCAAAGTTTAAAGTGATATACACTAGATCAATAAAAGTGGTGAGTTTCTCTAAGTGTAAATAAATACATTTTATATTATATATTTCTCTCTCATGATTAGGATTGGAGGGGAATGGGGAGGGGGGGTCCATCCTCCTAGGTGACAAGCAAAAAAACTAAGGGAATGATGGGAATAGCAGGGACTATATCAGACCACCACTGTTTGCCAGTATGTAAACCTTCCTTTAGGTGGCAGTTTAACCCAACATCACTGAATTCCCATGTCCCTCAATGAACAATAAACAAATATTAGATCTCCAAGCACAATCTTCAGGCAATAAAACTGTTACATGGGCCTAACAAAAAAACTCAACTGCTGGGTTAATGCTAATGACAAATTGATATGTGCATTTTTTTATTTTGCCCAGAGTTCCAGGCAAGTCTTGCAGGTATGGGAAGTTAGGGGTTCTAATGAAAAGAAAGACAAACACTTTAGAAGTTTTAATATCAAAAATATCATCTATGAAAAAGCAAGTCGATAAGGACACTTCTGTAAAAATGTATGGAGACAAAGGCACCGCCTGGTGGACAGCAGCACCTGGTCCACCATTCTTGGACTGTAACATAGCAATAAGATGGAAATTAAAGTTCATTGCCGCTGAAATGTTTCTGTTCTTGGAGACGACTTCTCCTTTGAGACTCCAGCTGTTTGGCTTTGTGCCACCTTTCCCGGGAAAGAGATCTGTGGCCAGAACTGAGTGAAAGCAACCTGGAGAGAGGACAATAAAAATACCATAACACCCAACTCACAATACATAACTGAACATACAGTACATTCGGAGAATTCTGATAAAGAGAAGGCCAATATCCTGTAACCCATAAGGTAGAAACAGGTCTCACAGTGACACAATGTAATTGATCTCAGCTAAGGCAGAGATGTGTATGGAAACCAACACATTTATTAACTACTTCCCGTCCAAAGGACATACCCAAAACATCCTTGGATTTGAAAGGTTGATATCTCTGTTATCTCTACAGCAAGTTCTGGGCCTCGGCACCATTTTTCCTTCAGCAAGACCAAAAAAGGTTTTTAGAGCCAGTGATCCTATATCTTGCAAAAGTAATCCAAGCATGTAAAGGGCCACTGAATTAAAATTACAGGCAGCGGAAGGGGACACCCTCCCTCCCGTCAATGTCTTTACCGGGCTCTCCCGTGTGATAGGAGAGCCCAGTAAGGATGTGTCTGGGGACAACCTATTCCTGAGAGACAGTTGGCGGAACAGATATCGTTCCTTCCACTGTGTGATGGCAGAAACAAGGATTTTATCACTTTTAGTTTTGGGCTCAAATACATACTATTTTTTGGTGTGATCTGATTCTTTGCAGTCCAGGAATAGAGCTATGGGGGTCTATCAGACCCCAGATCTCTCCAAAAAGAGGACCCATCATGCTTGTTATCACAAGAGATGTTTACATTCCTTGTAATAGCAATGACAATGGACCAAAAGAAAAACAAATAAAAAAAACCCAAAAAAAACCAAAAACAAAGCTACAGTGTAAAAAACAAAAATGTTTTCTTTTAAATAAACCCCATCCCACCATGCTTGAATGCAAAGGTGATTGCACCACATGAGGCATCACTGTGATCATCAGAGCAAGAGTAATTCTAGCGCAGACCTCCTCTAACTTTAAACTGGTAAACTGTAAAGGCTACTAAAAAAAAAATCATCATCATAGGCAACGCTTTAGGTACCATAGTTTGGTGCTGTTCCACAGGTATATGCAATTTTAAAGCTTGACATGTCTGGTATATATGTACTCAACAATGTCATAATTTACATTTAGCCAAACAAAAGGGTATTATATCATGATTTTGTGCAATAAAACTTATTAAAATTGTATTTTTACAAACATTTTGAATTTGGGGAAAAAAAACAAACAACCACCTGCTTAGAAAATACCATGTGACAAAGATATGCAACTGCCCCCCCCTCCCAAGGAGGTGCTGTATGATGGCATAATTGATGCCACCAATGATCCCCTTATCCCCACATCTCTGGATCCAGGATGGGATATAAATCACATACTATGAAGACTTATCACAATGACTGTAAGAACCAATAGTCTGCACCATCCACACATTTCATGTCCAGGCTGGTCCTACACATCTCATCTTTTTTGCATAACGGAGGCTGATGGGATGTGACACTTTCTATCAAACAATGTTGGAAGATGAGGCAATTGAGCACACTTACCGAGCCACAAGCAGCAATCTGTGCAGGTCATCGGCACTCATACTTTGTGGATCGTCCTTCCTCATGTCCACAAAATCATCTTCGACAGACTAAATATAAAAACAGTTTTATTATCGAGAGGAACAGATCCATAAAGCTATTAAATCAAAAACGCCAGGCCTGAATACATCCTGGGACAAAACAGCTCCATCAATAACACATCCTCCAGTGAAACTGACATTTTGTTTTATCATATATATATATATATATATATATATATATATATATATATATATATAGATAGATAGAGAGAGCGCGAGACACACACACACCTCAAGAGACCCTATCAGTATACAAATAGGAATGCTGGCCCTGCTTGCACATGCTTACAGGCTTTGTGACTCCTGGTATAAGTCAATTACTTGCAAAAAGTATTGAGCTAATGAAGTCTGAGCTCCAATATTGCATCTTTGTTTTAGGTTCATGATACCCCAGGTAGTAAAGCCTAACCAGGATGGCAGCCCTGAAGCCTACATCTTGGCAGTGTAACCATCATGTCTAGCCCTGATCTAGGAGTTTGACAACAGTTCCACTCACATTTCTGTCTTCGTAGGTTACCTCAAAGGTCCCTATTCCTGCTGTGCTCACTCTCGTACCTTGGTAACATCCTCAGAAATGCTGTAGTCCATCAGCCGTAGAAGACTTAGGTAGATACGGAACTTGTTGAGCAAGGATGGTTGGACGGTAGACAGCAAAGCCCCCATATACTGTTCTATATTGGGGGGCATCAGCTGCGGCTTCAAGTGAACTTGACAGTCTGGCTGAGAAGAAAAATACAAAAAACAGAAAAGTGATCAAAAATGCAAAATGTAATAAAGAATTATGAGACCTGAATGGGCTTCTCAAACTGACAGTGTTCTGGGCTCAGATTAGAGTTAATACAGGATATGTCCAATTGCTCTATTATCAAGAAGCTCCTGGAACTCAGCCTGCACGGCCTTCTTACAAAGTAAATATTTAGACGGTCACACCCAAAGTTCTGGAAAGCACCCTGAGCCATCAGTGCACACTGGTCAGTAAATCGCCACAGTGAACCCAAAAGGTCACATTTCAGACCATCTCCGCACTACTCCAGTCTAGCAGGGTCCAGGTACAACCTCCAAATCAAAGGCTGTGGATCTGCTGATCTGGACAGCTGCGTATAGAGGCCAGATTAGCAGCTTGTAAAAGAAAAAAGAAAAAAAAAAAAGAAAAGAAGAAAAAATAGCTAACAGAAAAAAGGTTCGACTTTTAAAAGCAAAGAAAAGATATCCAAGCTGTGAAAAGCTGAATCTAATAAATGGTCAGACAATTTCAGAATAATATTGCTCAACATAAATTGCAAAGATTTCAATTACATTACCATTTACAGTACATTAATAGCAAAAGATTACAAGAATCTGGAGAAATCTCTGTACACAAGACCAAAAATTTTTTGGAATTGTGGTTATAATAAAAAGGTTTTTTTTTTTTCAAAATGCAAATTATAGATTTTGATTTCCAGGATAAACGTGGCGATTGCCTTATACAGCAAAGTGACACCGACCTGTGAACTCTTCATTTACACACTTAATGGTCTATGTAAACCCCCCCCCCCCACACTTTGCATATATATTTATAAAGCCAAACAATCAATGTGCCTTACACATGTATAATGGGCTCCATTGGCATGAAGAGTTTAAAGTTGGGAAGAAAGGAAAGATAAAAAAAAAATATGTTCACTCCATTATTGACCCATTCCCTGTCCTAATTAGTTAACAATGTGGCACAGTGAAAAACCACACAGTGGAGCATTAGGAATTGTATATTTCATTATCTGCAAACACACTGCTCTCTGTAAGGATAGCAAGTGAAGACAAATACACTATATTGCCAAAAGTATTGGCCCCGCCCTCCAAATCATTGGATTCAGGTGTTCCAATCCCCTCCATGGCCACAGGTGTATAATAATCAAGCCCCTAGGCATGCAGGCTGCTTCTACAAACATTTGTGAAAGAATGGGTCGCTCTCAGGAGCTCAGTGACTCCAAGCGTGGTACCGTGATAGGTTGTCATCTGTGCAATAAGTCCATCTGTGACATTTCCTGGCTACTAAATATTCCAGTCAACTGTTAGTGGTTTTATATCAAAGTGGAAGCAACTGGGAACAGTAACTCAGCCACGAAGTGGTAGGCCATGTAAAATGACAGAGCGGGGTCAGCACATGTTGAAGCACACAGTGTGCAGAAGTCGCCGGCCGTCTGCAGAGTCAATAGCTAAAGACCTCCAAACTTTATGTGGCCTTCAGATTATCACAACAACAGTGCATAGAGAGCTTCATGGAATGGGTTTCCATGGCCGAGCAGCTGCATCAAAGCCTTACATCACCAAGTGCAATGCAAAGCGTCGGATGCCGTGGTGTAAAGCACACCGCCACTGGACTCTAGTGGAGACGTGTTCTCTGAAGCAGTGTTTCTCAACCCTCTTCCAGTCAAGGCACCCTTTAAAATTATGGATGATCAAGGCACCCCCTTCGAAAATGTAAGACGACATCCAATAGTTTGCAGCAGCATCAACACACGCAAGATACTTGACATTAGAAGTGATCCATTCTTTCAAAGTAAATACACTTTTGTGCAGTGGTAATGACAAGTATTCCAGCATTTCTTCCCTCTCATTTTCTCTCCTCCATGCAGCTAACACAACTCTAATGCTGACAGAGAGGGGCCTGGGAGTCAAGCAAGGATGCTGTGCAGCTGTCCCATGTTCTCTTTGTCAACCATTGATGTCAATGATTGTTAGGATGCTGGCGACTGGCCTGTCCAGTACCCAATGTTGTAATTGTGCACAATGAAAACCTGTGTCTTTGTGTAACAAATAGCAAGCTTAATCTATCCCTGGCTTGTACACAATTTTTGGAGCAATTTTTTGGCATTTTGCCAAGGTACCCCCTGATGAACCGAGAAGGCACCCTGGTTGAAAAAGGCTACTCTGGAGAGATGAATCATGCTTCTGTCTCTGGAAATCCGACGGACATGTCTGGGTTTGGTGGTT